>NC_061800.1:48921238-49023738 GCF_021462225.1 Girardinichthys multiradiatus | reverse complement strand
ACCATGTCATATATTTTTATGATTATATGCTGCAGCCAATGTTTCCTAAGTATTTAGGTCACCCTCCTTCAGGCTGTATTTTGAGAACCTACTGCAGCACTGTGATCTGGTCCTGAACATCAACGGTCCCCAGGTTCTGGTGGACCGCTTGCAGGATCTTCTGACCCTGGAAGCTGCTGCCCCTCCCGTCCAGACGGGCTACAATGACTCCGTCAGAACTGACCAGCACAGATTCCCAGCCGAGAGAGAAACGGTCAGTCACAGCCTGGCCACCAGGGGCGCTGTCTCTACGGACAAACAAGTTTAACAGAACTATTGAAAGTTCTGCAAAAAATAAACCCTCAACAAACTAAATGAACACAGGGAGGTGTTTTCATTACGGAGGCAAATTTATAGTTTATTCATGATAAAATAACCAGAACAGTGTAAAGCATGTTTTAATCCTTTAAAAGCAGCTTCATTCTATATAATATGGTGCGTGTATAAATTAAATGACATACAGGAGGAGTAAAAGTGGGTGCTCCATTGTTTCATCCAGGTCTATGGGAACGATCAGCTCCAGGCGAAGTCCTGCAGAATAAACCAGAATCAGATGAAGAAAAAAGAAAGTACACCCCTTTCAGTTCTGGATGTAATGAAAACACAGAACTTCACCACCCTGGTATTAATTACTACACATAAATTATGGAAAATATGCATTTGAAAAACTAAGGACACTCTCACTTCCTCCACAGGATTTAAGAGGTAAAGTATCAAACAGGCGATGCTGATCAGTTCATAAATTAACTGATCATCATCAGTGTGAGCTCCTCCATGTCAGCATGCAGTGTGTTTGCACAGCGCCAAGGTGGAAAGACCACACTAAAGATCTCAGAGCAGCGACTGCTGCTGCCCATCAACCTGGGAAGGGTTAAAAGGTTCAAACTATCTGAAGGGCCATCAACCTACAGAGAGGAAGATTATTCCCAAGAGGAAAACATCTCAGACAGTAGCCAGTCTTCCCAGGAGTGGACGTCCCAGCAGATTCAGCCAAGTTCAAAGCCTAAAGCTCAGAGAAGTGACCAAAACCCAAGAGCTCCATCTTAGACTGTACAGGCTTAGTTAACAGGTCAAAGGTCATGACAGGACAGTTACAAAAACACTGAATCAGTAGCTGTCCAGAAACATCAATGACCTGAAGCCATGCTGGAAAGAAGACTAGAGCGAAATTCTAATGGTTTAGCTAAAGATGGTTGAACCAGATGTTGGATCATGCAGATCACACAGTGGACCTAAATGAGATTCTTACCTGAGTTGTTTATTTGCACAGTTCTCCTGTCCCTCCTTGGTATGATCCTGTTTATCAGAGCTCGCCTCAACTCTGCATTTCTTTCCAGAGTCATATATCCTGCAGAGGTTCAGGAGAGAAATGTGCAGATTAATATTAATATGAATAATATTAGGGGTTTTATTTCATAAAGTATCAAATACTAGACATAAAATCCTACATATTTTCAATGTCATAAAGCTGTGGGTGTCTTAACTCAGAAGTTTAGAGTGAAATCTTACGAAGTGATGACTGAGTGATTGCACCGAGTTACACCAGCTTTTAGCCCAGAGCCTAACCCAGACAATCCGTCCACTCTCATCCATCTTTCATTTCCCTTCATGGTGCTGGACCTGATGTCTGCTGAAAGCTGCATGACTGAAAACTACCAATTAAAATGTTTCTGTCCTGCAGCTTGAAGGACAAATGGACTTCTTCCTCACAGGGGAAACATCACTTATTAAACCAGCGCCTCTCTTCTGAGGCTGATCTGAGCGCTTCGAATCTATGCTCACTTACATACCAAGCCTTTAATTCCTGATCTAATCCATCTCTGAACCTGCGGTTACAGACTGGTGTAAACCTCAGATCTTGGAGCAGCTGAGAAAACTGAAACGTCATGGTTTGATGCAGTTCGCCGACCCAGAGAGAAACCATTTAGTGCTTCCTCCTACATGTGACCAATAAAATCCTGATGCAAGTGAGTGAAATAAAAAGCAGATGGAGGAAGAGAGCTTACTGTTCATGTCCTCCACCCTGTGGAGAGTGGTCTGAGGTGTTCCTGGTCCTGCAGACAAGATACAATTAGACATGAGGATTTTACTGCATCTCTTAATCACAAGAAATGTACTTATACATCTTTTAGAAATATTCCTTTTGGTTAAATGTCTAAAATGATCAATGAGTTTTTATATTACATGTTTGAGAAAAACACCTTGTAGTGTATGTTTTCATGTAATTCATAAGCTGATGTTTAATGCTCTTTATCCTTCACTTGTTTCTAAGTTACGATGAAATGTTTTGATTTTCTAATATTTTGGTCAGTATAAAAAGATTCTGAAATCTTTTTGTCTTTAAATAGAAATCCTGACTTTAAAGCTGCTGTCAGTCCAGGATTATTGAGGCAGAATCACAGATTTATATTTTTCCTAATAAAACACAAGTTTCAAATGTTGTGGAAACAGTTCCTTTAAGGAACAGTTTAACTCCTGAAGCTTTAAAGCTGTTCATGAACCTGGCTCATATGTCCCACTGCAGTTTTAATTAAAAACTACTATTTTAAACAACCTTTCTGTTTGGCAATTATGGATGAAAAGTTAAACTCATCATTACAGCAGTTTTAGTCCGTGAGGAAGACACCCTGTCTACTTTTAAGGCTAGGCTTAAAACCTTCCTTTTTGATAAAGCTTATAGTTAGAGTGGCTTAGGTTATCCTGAGCTACAGGCTTAGAGGCGAGACTTTACACTTAATACCTTCAATTATATCGGCATATTATTCCACATGCAATGTCTAGAAAACAATATCACAATTACTGAGTTGATATTTCTATAACAACCATTGTCCAACTGCAAATGATTCACTTGAAGCTCTGTTTCTCTGCAACATTCACCCCCTTCCCCACCCATGCAGAAAGCCCTGGAGCAGGTAGATGGAGCTGCACAGCTTTCAATGAAAGATGTTGGAAGGAGTGATGATATGTAAGAATTATCAAACCATTATCTGGCTCCATTTTTCAAAGGGTTCATGATCATCGTGTCATAATGGCCAACCGGGTGACTCCAGTGCGAGCAACAATTACAGAGGCAGAGTTCAAGTAAACTGGTTTATTGATGGAAAATGGAACAGGGTCATCTGGGAATCTGGGTTCTGCAGGTCAGGGCACTGAGGAACAGAGGTTGGTGAGTACAGGCGGCTGGAGGAAATGTGGACTAGAAATGTTTGAGGACAAGTGTCTTCTTTGGGTTCCCAGGAAGCTGAAGGAGACTCTTGATTGGGAAAGCACAGTGAAGTGTCTTCACCTGAAGCCAAATGAAAACTTTGGCTCAGAACATGGACAGAGAGAAACCAGGTCTGGGTCCCTTTGTACTCTACAGAGGGGAGAGCACACGTGAGTAAGAAACAAGATCACGAAAACGAGAGACAGAGCTAGTCTGTTGGTCTGATTACCACTCAGGTGAGTTAACACTCTCACGGCTCTTTCAGGGTTCCTGCTGCTTAAAAAGCTCCTCTTGAATAGCCCTGATGATCTTCAGCTGTGTGGCTGCACCTACCTGTCGCACTCAGAGATCAGGATTGGGTCAAGAATGACGCTGCGAGAAACCCAGGAGCGATCTGGCCCATACCCTATCCAAGTCGACAAGGTAATTAATCCCATGACCCCTTCGACGGGAGTCCATGGCGCGACTGACATGAAATGCAGTGTTGATGGCCACCAACTGGCAGGTGGACAGGGTCTGGCTGGAGGGCACATTCGATTTTGAATGGGCCGAAGAATCCGGGTGCCAGTTTTCTGGAGTAAGTCTTCAGAGGAAAGTTCTTAGAAGACAGTCAAACTTCCTGTCCTGGTGAATAAATGGGAGCTGGGGTTCTCCTCTTGTCAGGGTGCTTCTTATTTTGGTGGGATGAGTGTTGGAGGGCTGTTTCAGTTTGTTGTGGTTTGGCAGGAACAGCCGTGTTCGGGAGTTTGGTGAGAGCTATTACATGGCAGGCTGTGGAAAAACGGTCAGTGGTGCAAAGAATGACTGTTTTGTTGTTGGACAGCGGCAAACCTCTAAAACAGTCCAGGGGGATGTGAGACCAAGATCAAATAGGGATGGAGAGAGGTTGTAACAGACCAGCAGGAGGTTTATGGGAGTTTTTGTTGCAAGCACATGTGGAGCAGGCCATGTACTCTACCACATCCTTATTTAGTGTGGGCCACCAGAAATCCTGTCAGGTGAAGGCAATGGTGCCACTAGAACCGGGGTGACATGAGAATTTGCAAGAGTGAGCCCAATTGATTAAGTGTGCTCTGATGTTGGATGCAACATAGATACATCCTGGAGGCCCTCCTCCGGAATCTGGTTCCTGTTGCTGGGCCTGGCGAAAGTGGTCTTCCAGGTCCCAGGAGAGGGTCCCAATGATGCAGGACTGAGGGATGATGGTGTTGGGTTCTGGGGACTCTTCTTGTGGGGAGAACTAATAGGAAAGAGCATCTGGCCTGGTATTTTTGGAACCTGATGGAAAAATTAAAAAGTGAGAAAAACAATGACAATGGGATTGACATGAATTAAAGCCCTGAGCTGACTGGAGATAGGAGAGGTTTTTATGATCAGTCCAGATCATGATAGTATGGTGGTGCCCTCCAGCCAGTGATGCCATTCTTCCAGAGCCAGTTTTATGGCAAGGAGCTCTCGATCTCCAATGTCGCAGTTTTTCTGTAGAAAGAGAAACGTTTCGAAAACAATGTTATGGAATCTGTTGAGAAGATGAGGATGTCGTCAAGATACACGAAAACAAAGATGTTTATGAAGTCTCTGAGGACATCGTTGACCAAGGCATGAAATACTGCAGGAGTGTTCGTGAAACCGAAGGCCATGACCAAATATTCAAAATGACCGATTGGAGTTTTGAAGGCTGTTTTCCATTCACTCCCGAATGCGCACTAGGTGGTATATGTTGCGAAGATCTAGCTTTATGAAGATAGTGGCTCTGTGAACTGACTCGGATGCTGAGGCTTATCAAAGGAACAGAATACTTATTTATTAAGTTATTTGATTTAATCCTCTGTAATCAATGCAAACACTTAAGATTTTATATTTCTTTTCAACAAAGGCTGCTCAGGGCTGTCTGAGTTGGTGCAGCTAGGAGAAACGCCAGAACGGAGACAGGAACCATAGCAAGGAGGGCTCTGGGCTTCCATTTGTGATTCAGCCCAGTTTATATGTGGGTTGCGGGTCTTAAGCCACGGATGTCCCAAAATGACATGAGCATCTTTGCTGAAAAAAGTAAAAAAATAAACTAGTTCATAATGGTTCCCTGAAGTAATAAATCATAGAGGTTGAGTCTGTTGATGAACGGTTTCCAGGGCTCTACCATCTAGGGCAGAAACTCGGACAGGAGTGGTAAGATCCTGGACGGGTATTTGCAATTTGTGAACTAACTCTGGATTGATTAAGTTCTGTTCAGAGTCAGAATCAACTAATGCTAATACGGGGTGTTGTACACAGATGGTGGAGTGGAGCTGGAAACGATAATTGGGGTGGTGAACAGCACCTGCAAGTACCCGCTGACTTACTGACGGGCTGGACCTTTTTTGTCACACCAGGCCGAGTTCGCCACAATAAAGACATGGCCCAGATGTCAGGCGCTTTTGTCTTTTCCCTGGTGTGATGCTAGCTCTGCATATTTGCATGGGTTCCATCTGACATGGAGAAACAGAGGGTTGAGCTGCGGTGTCTAATGACATCACATCAGGTGTTGAGCTTGCTGGTCTAAAGGTGGATGGCTTTAGTTGCCTTTGTTCAGAATTTCTTTGGTTATCTATTCGAATGGCCTGGTTGATTAGTTCATCGAGTGTCTGGTTCATTATGACAGTTTAATTAATCTCTTAGCCTCTCACTAAGAGATTTTCTGAATGCCCTTTAAGAGCTGGTGGGTTCCAGCCTGATTCCACCACCAGAGTATAAAACTCTATGGCCATTTCCACAACGGACATGTGGTTCTGTTTCAAATTCCACTGCTTCTTTTGGCTTATTTTGGCTGCCCGATAGAAATAAACAAAAATTAGGCAGAGCAAGGCCCCCAGTGGTTCTGCAGGTGAGCTTTGATCCCCATTTAAAATATATGTCTGAATCTAGAGAACTAAAAAAAGGACTTGGGGAGATGACACCTGATGCCAGAGACACCATAGTCAGACAGGAAGGAATTTATAAAAGAGGCACTCCTCCTGGATGAGCATGTAGAGACAGTGGACAGTCACTGGTGTTGACTTTGCAGCAATCCCTCATACTGAGCATGCATGTAGCGACAGTGGAGAGGAAAAACTCCCTTTTAACAGGAAGAGCAGAACCAGAACCAGGCTCAGTGTGAGCGGCCATCTGCCACGACCGACTGGAGGTTTGAGAGAACAGAGCAGAGACACAAAGAGAACAAAGAAGCACTGACCCAGGGGTACTTTCTATGAGAAGGAAAAGTAAATGTTAATGGATGTAGCTCCTTTAGTCGTTTCACCTAGAAAGAAAGAACAGATAAATTCTGAGCCAGTTTTCAAGGCTTAAAACTTTCCTTTTTGATAAAGCTTATAGTTAGAGTGGCTTAGGTTATCAGGGTGGGAGCCTTCCTCCCTCCCTGTTGGTTGGAGTACGGTGGAGTCAGGTTTAGCCTAAACCGGCTCAGTTATGGTTGAGGTCCAAACACACCCTCCATTTCTGCTACCTGTATGACCTCTTCTCTTTTCCAATGGTTATAATCAGTCTGACAGAGAGAGGTATCCCAATCATTGTGGTTTTTAGTATAACAATGACCATCAGTGGGACTCTTTGTGGGGTTCCTTGAGACGACATTGTTGTAAATAAGCGCCTTTAACTAAATAATCTGAACTGCAACTATCTGTGTAGTTATGCTGCTATAGGCGTAGGCTGCTGGAGGACATAACGACCACTTTCACCCTCTTCGCTACATTCTCACACTACTCACACTACACTATTCTCTTCCTAGAAGCTACACCTGGCCTGACTCTGTGCCTACCTGTGACACCTTTCTGGAGAGGGGAATCATCCAAGCTTCTGCTGGCAACAACTTAGTTATTGATGATTGGTCTGGGATTAATCAATAAATCCGACTGAAAGATGGTTGCTACTCCTCCTCCTTGCCCGGTATTTCGGGGAATGTGAAAATTTAAATAATTAGTAGGAGTTGATTCATTTATTGTAACATAATCCTCTTGCTGCAGCCAGGTTTCTGTGAGGCAAAATAAATCAATCTGATTGTCACAAATCAGGTCACTAACTAGCAATGTCTTTGAAGAGAGAGATCTTATGTTCAGTAAGCCACATTTAATTGTTTTATTTTTCTTTTCAGTCTGAGTTGTGTTTATTTTTATTAGATTTTCCTGATTTTCTCCTTTTAGATTATTTTTAACCTATTGAATTTTGGCCGTGGGCGAGACACTGTCTTGATAGAGTAATGGGTGGGTAGCAGTACAGAAGCTGCAGAGAGGAGTGTTAAACTACGACCCTGCTTCCTGGTCTGAACCCTGGGTTGTCAGAGTTTTGGAGAACTAATAAATCAGTCCTTTATTGGTGAACAACTTGTAAAAAGCATTTAACATGTATTATATACATTTGTTAGGAAATTACAGGAACTCCCATTATTATTATTATTATTTTGGGACATATAACACTTATTATCATCCGAGTCTCATCTGTGATTCCTCAAAGTAAAATGCTAATGATTTGTGTTTTGAAAGTAATGCATGATTTCTTACTCTGATGGTGATGCTTGGAGAAAATGGTCATTATGGTCTGGTCATTAATTCTCTAGCGCTGTGTTTCTTAGCCCTGGGCCTCAAGGCCCTGTGTGTCTTAGATGTTTCCCTGCTTCAGCGCACCAGATTTCAACTAGTAGCTGATTATCAGGTTTTTGCTGAACCGCAATCATCTGAATCAGGTCTGACTGGGACCAAGCTGTGGAAATGTCCGACCAGAGAGGACAACATTCTGGATCACTGTTACACCACCATCAGAGACGCTTATCATGCCGTCCCACGTGCTGCACTGGGCCAATCCGACCACATCATGGTCCACCTGATTCCTGCATACAGGCAGAAACTAAAGCTCTGCAAACCTGTTGTGAGGACGACAAGGAAGTGGAGCAGTGAGGCTGTGGAGAATCTCCAGGCGTGTTTAGGCTGTACAGACTGGGATGTGTTCAGGACTACTACCAACAGTCTGGACGAGTACACAGAGGCTGTGACTTTCTACATCAGCTTCTGTGAGGACAGCTGTGTACCATCATACACCAGGGTGAGTTACAACAACGACAAACCCTGGTTCACAGCTAAACTCAGAAGGTTAAGACTGGATAAGGAAGAGGCCTTCAGGAGTGGGGACAAAGACATATACAGAGAGGCGAAGTACAAGTTTGGCAAGGCAGTGAAAGAGGCCAAACGACTGTACTCTGAGAAGCTCCAAAACCAGTTCTCAGCCAACGACTCTGCGTCTGTCTGGAAAGGGCTCAAGCAAATCACCAACTACAAGCCGAAAGCCCCCCACTCCATCAACGACCGACGCCTCGCCAACGACCTGAACGAGTTCTACTGCCGCTTTGAAAGACAAAGGGACAGTCCTGCAACCATCCCTCACGACGCCCCCCAAAAGCTGCAGCCACAATCCACCAACCCCATCTCTCCAACCTCAAGAGGGGCCTTGGCACCTCCAACCCCCACCCTGAAGTTCCCCCCCACCAGCCCCCTACCCACGCCGAGGACGGCTCTTTCCATCCAGGAGAGGGACGTAAACAAACTCTTCAGGAGACAGAACCCCCGGAAAGCTGCTGGTCCGGATTCTGTCTCACCAGCCAGCCTGAAGCACTGCGCTGATCAGCTGTCTCCAGTCTTCACAGACATTTTTAACACCTCACTGGAGACATGTCATGTGCCAGCCTGCTTCAAGTCCTCCACCATCGTCCCTGTTCCCAAGAAGCCAAGGACCACAGGGCTTAATGACTTCAGACCCGTCGCCCTGACCTCTGTGGTGATGAAGTCCTTTGAGCGCCTTGTGCTCTCACACCTCAAAGACATCACCGACCCCCTCCTGGACCCCCTGCAGTTTGCCTACAGAGCCAACAGGTCTGTAGATGATGCAGTCAACCTAGCCCTTCACTTCATCCTCCGGCACCTGGACTCCACAGGAATCTACGCCAGGATCCTGTTTGTGGATTTCAGCTCTGCCTTCAACACCATCGTCCCAGTTCTGCTACAGGAGAAGCTCTTCCAGCTGAGTGTGCCCGACTCCACCTGCAGGTGGATAACTGACTTCCTGTCTGACAGGAAGCAGCGCGTGAGGCTGGGGAAGCACGTCTCTGACTCCCTGACCATCAGCACCGGTTCCCCCCAAGGCTGTGTTCTCTCTCCTCTGCTCTTTTCCCTGTACACCAACAGCTGCACCTCCAGTCACCAGTCTGTCAAGCTTCTGAAGTTTGCGGACGACACCACCCTGATCGGACTCATCTCTGATGGTGACGAGTCCGCGTACAGATGGGAGGTGGACCATCTGTTGGACTGGTGCAGCCAGAACAACCTTGAGCTCAACGCTCTAAAGACAGTGGAGATGGTTGTGGACTTCAGGCAGAACCCAGCCCCACCTGCCCCCATCACCCTCTGTGACTCCACAATTGACACTGTGGAATCTTTCCGCTTCCTGGGAACCATCATCTCCCAGGATCTCAAGTGGGAGCCAAACATCAGCTCTCTCATCAAGAAAGCCCAGCAGAGGATGTTCTTCCTGCGGCAGCTGAAGAAATTCAACCTGCCAAAGACTATGATGGTGCACTTCTACATCATTGAGTCCATCCTCACCTCCTCCATCACCATCTGGTACGCCGCTGCTACAGCCAAGGATAAGGACAGGCTGCAGCGTGTCATTCGGTCTGCTGAGAAGGTGATTGGCTGCAGTCTACTGTCGCTCCAGGAACTGTACACCTCCAGGACCCTGAAGCGGGCAGGGAAGATTCTGGCTGATCCCTCCCACCCTGGTCACAGACTCTTTGAAACTCTCCCCTCTGGCAGGAGGCTGCGGTCCATCCGGACCAAAACCTCACGCCACAAGAACAGTTTTTTCCCATCTGCCACCAGCCTGGTTAACAAAGCCCAGAAACCACACTGACACTCTCCCTTTCACCCACACCCCCCACCCCTTTTTTGCTGACAGGACACCTGTAACCTGTAACTCTATGAGTTACATTAACGCTCAGCTTGGACTCCTGCTTTACTTGCACAATGATCATCTGCACTGTTGTATTGCTCTTGCATCTTATACTGCTCTATATTTACTCTCACTCAAAACTGTGCACATATATTTATATTATATTGTAGATATGTTTATACTGTTTAATTTGTATTATATTGCACCGACTACGCCAAAACAAATTCCTTGTATGTCCAAAAACGTACTTGGCAATAAAGCTTTTCTGATTTCTGATTTCTGATCATCAGGATGAATGACGAGATGATAAGAAAGAGCTTCAACATTAAAGATATCTGCATAACAGCAAAGAACTTTAGTTCAAATTCAATGCCTGGTTTTATTTGATATTTTCATGAACTGTAAAAAAGTATCCTAGCATCAGATTCTGATTTCACGTGAGCTTTAACATGCCTGCAGTGAGTCCCAGACAAACCCAAGTTGAGCTTCCTAAATGTCAGGAAAATATATCAACCCAGATAAATAAATTACATCCATTTTAATGGGAAACTTCATCAACTTAAAGGTCAAAACTACTAAACTGAAAAAGCAATCAGTTATTCTTTGATTAGTTGTTAGGACTTCCTGATAATTTTGACATGGAGCAAAAAGCTGAAGTTGTTTTTCCCTTCCTGCAGGGGGCAGCAACAGAAGAGGAGATGAATGGATCTACTGTGGCAACACAAGCACACCAACTAGAAGAAAACAAGCGCACCCTAACTAGCTGATCTCACAGTTGAACACTGTCATTCTATTGGCTGGAACAGTGGCTAGGTGATGATCCCACTTCAATCTGAGAGAGCAGTTTGGTCCGTGCAGAGAGAAGGAGGCAAGCAGGAGGAGAAATCTCTGTGCAAGAAGTATTACATTTTAGCACAAAAACAAAGATTTGAAAGAGAACAGAACTTATTTATTTGAAAGAAAGCAGAGGTTTTCAGTCCAAAGACCTCAAATCTTGCTTTCAACTTAAAAATGTGTGCTCTAGATTTGTGGCAGTATAATTCCCCCATAACCCTCTTGCTTTGAATGAATCAGATCCAGAAACAGGTTTTACCTCTGCAGTTGAGGAGAACATGTCGATGGTCTGGACTGAGCACGGCATCGTAGTAGCTGCAGTTAGGTTTGAAAAGAGAGCAGCTCAGGCATTCTTTATGGAAAGGATTCACCACTGAGAGCCTGTTGGAGGGGAACAAACAGCTTTGTTACGAGAAATAAGTCAATGATGCAAAGGTTAATACAGACCTATCAGCGTTATCAGCACTATAGTTTACCTAATAGAGTTTATTTTAATCACACTGTTCAAATGTTACTTTGGATAAAACTTACAAGACAACATACACTCACCAGCCACTTTATTAGGTACACCTGTCCAACTGCTCGTTAAAACAAATTTCTAATCAGCCAATCACATGGCAGCAACTCATTGCATTTAGACATGTAGACATGGTCAAGACGATCTGCTGCAGTTCAAACCGAGCATCAGAATGGGGAAGAAAGGTGATTTAAGTGACTTTGAACGTGGCATGGTTGTTGGTGCCAGACGGGCTGGTCTGAGTATTTCAGAAACTGCTGATCTACTGGGATTTTAACCCACTACCATCTCTAGGGTTTACAGAGAATGGTCCAAAAAAGAGAAAATATCCAGTGATCCAGTTCTGTGGCTCAAATGCCTTGTTGATGCCAGAGGTCAGAGGAGAAAGGCCAGACTGGTTGGAGCTGATAGAAAGGCAACAGTAACTCAAATAACCACTCATTACAACCAAGGTATGCAGAAGAGCATCTCTGAACACACAACACGTCGAACCTTGAGGCGGATGGGCTACAGCAGCAGAAGACCACACCGGGTACCACTCCTGTCAGCTAAGAACAGGAAACTGAGGCTACAATTCACACAGACTCACCAAAACTGGACAATAGAAGATTGGAAAAACGTTGCCTGGTCTGATGAGTAGGGTCAGAATTTGGCGTCAACAACATGAAAGCATGGATCCATCCTGCCTTGTATCAACGGTTCAGGCTGTTGGTGTAATGGTGTGGGGGATATTTTCTTGGCACACTTTGGGCCCTTTAGTACCAATTGAGCATTGTGTCAATGCCACAGACTACCTGAGTATTGTTGCTGACCATGTCCATCCCTTTATGACCACAGTGTTCCCATCTTCTGATGGTTACTTCCAGCCGGATAACGCGCCATATCATAAAGCACGAATCATCTCAGACTGGTTTCTTGAACATGACAATGAGTTCACTGGACTCAAATGGTCTCCAGTCACCAGATCTCAATCCAGTAGAGCACCTTTGGGATGTGGTGGTACGGGAGACTCGCATCATGGATGCAGCCGACAAATCTGCAGCATCTGTGTGATGCTATCATGTCCATATGGACTAAACTCTCTGTGGAATGTTTCCATTACCTTGTAATCTCTGCCACCAAGGATTAAGGAAGTTCTGAAGGCAAAAGGGGGTCCAACCCGGTACTAGCAAGGTGTACCTAATAAAGTGGCCAGTGAGTGTATAAGAAGAATGTCCCCAGTGAAGAGCAGGAAAACACTATTTCACCTCCAGCTGTTAGACAACTGCTTTCATTTACTCAGTTTTAAATTAAGTTAACTAAAAATGTTAAAATAATGGACGATTGCAAACTAGAAGTTAAAATGCTGACTTCTCCAAGTCAAGATGAAGGGGTTCAATCCTACCAGTCAAGATGAAGGGTTAAACAGATACAAAAAACCAAACCTTAAACACATCAATTCTTAGTGGTTCACACTGGGTCAAACACAAACCGGTTGTTGATGTTTCATGGGTTTGATGATGAAACTTTCTGCTACACTCCTCCCTGAACCGCCACCTTAATGTGGTGGAGGGGTTTGAGTGCTTGAATGATCCTAGAGGCTATGTTGTCTGTGGCTTAAATGCACCTGGTATGGTCTCCCATGGCAAACAGGCTCTAGGTGACGGGTCAGACAGAGAGCGGTTCAAGACACCTTCATGAGGACCATAAAATCAAGGCACGTATTGTCGCCCGGTACGGCGGAGCCGGGGTCCCACCCTGGATCCAGGCCTAGGGTTGGGACTCATCAGAGAGTGCCTGGTGGCTGGGTTGCTCCTCACGGGACCAGGCCGGGCCAAGCCCGAATGAGAGATACGAGGCCATCCCCTAGTGAGCCCACCACCTGCAGGGGGAACCATGAGGGGCCGGTGCAAAGAGGATTGGGGGGCAGACGAAGGTGGAAACCTTGGTGGCCCGATCTCTGGATGCTTAGGCTGACTCTAGGGACGTGAACTGTCACCTCGCTGGGGGGGAAGGAGCCTGAGCTTGTGCGGGAGGTCGAGAGATATCAACTAGAAATAGTCGGGCTCACCTCCACACACAGCGTGGGCTCTGGAACCCATCTCCTCGAGAGGGGCTGAACTCTCTTCTACTTTGTAGTGGCCCACGGGGAGAGGTGGCAGGCTGGGGCGGGTTTGTTTCTTGCCCCCCAGCTCAGCCGTCTTGTGTTTGGGTTTACCCCAGTGGATGAGAGGGTTGCATCCCTGCGCCTTCGGGTTGGTGACAGGTCTCAGACTGTCGTTTCGGCCTATGGGCCGGAGTACCCGGCCTTCTTGCCATCCCTGTCGGGGGTGCTGGATAGTGTCCCTCCATTATTCTGCTGGGGGACTTCAATGCCCACATGGGAAACAACAGTGACACCTGGAGAGGTGTGATCAGGAGGAATGGCCTCCCCGATCTGAATCCAAGTGGTCATAACGTCCATAACGAACAACTTTTCAAGCATAAGAGTGTTCATCAGTGCACTTGGCACCAGGACACCCTGGGCAGGAGGTTGATGATCGACTTTGTTGTCGTGTCATCAGACCTTTGGCCGCATGTTTTGGCAGGCCCAAGCGCATAGTGAGGGTCTTCTGCCGGAGCCTTCATGCAGGGTTGTATTCAACTTCCACCTCCGGGAGAGCTTTGACCAGATTCCAGGGGATCTGGTCAAAGATCCCCTGGAGACATAGAGTCTGAGTGGACCATGTTCTCCGCATCTGTTGTCGATGCTGCTGCCCGTAGCTGCGGCCGTAGGGTTTGTGGTGCCTGTCGTGGCGGCAATCCGCGAACCTGGTGGTGGACACCGATGGTAACGAATGCTGTCAAGCTGAAGAAGGAGTCCTATCTGCTGTGGTCGGCTTGTGGGACTCCTGAGGCGGCTGACGTGTACCGTGAGGCCAAGTGTGCCATGGCCCAGGCTGTGGCAGAGGCAAAAACTCAAGCCTGGGAGGAGTTCGGTGAGGCCATGGAGAAGGACTACCGGTTGGCCTCGAAGGGATTCTGGCAAACCGTCCGGTGCCTCAGTAGGGGGAAGCAGTGTTTCGCCAACACTGTTTACAGTGGGGGTGGGAGGCTGCTGACCTCGACTGGAGACATTATCGGCCAGTGAAAGGAGTACTTCGAGGATCTCCTCAATACTGCCATCACGCAATCCCTGGTGGAAGCAGAGGCTAGGGTCTCAGGGCTAGACTCTTTCATTACCCAGGTTTAAGTCACCGAGGTGGTTAAAAAGCTCTGCAGAGGCAGGGCTTTGGGGGCGGATGAGATCCGCCCCGAGTACCTCAAGTCTCTGGATGTTGTAGGGTTGTCATGGTTGACATGCCTCTTCAATGTTGCGTGGCGGTCGGGGACAGTGCCTCCGGACTGGCAGACTGGGCTGGGAGGGTATGTTCCAACTACAGGGGGATCACACTCTGTAACTGCAGAAAAAAATCTTTGCTTGGTTTTTTTGTTTTTTTTAACCATGTCCTGTCCAGCTGAGTAGCTCAGAATTGTTAACTAAGTGTCAAGAAAAAGCCCAACAGATTTACTTTCACAAGTGGAGCATTACAGCTAAAACATTAAAGCTCTGCTTGATATTTATAAAATAAACTTTATTAGAAACTGCTTTGGGATTATTTCAATTGTTACAGACAAAAAAAAAGAAGCATGAAAGAGAGAGAGGTGGGGCAAAAAGGAAAAAGGGCGAGAAGGAGAAAATAATGGAGGAGAGAAAGAAGGATGAACCTTTGTTTTGGTGGTGTGAGTATTAGCAGCCCACAGTATTAAACCCGAGAGAAACTGAAGCCGTACCTGTACAGGTGCTGCTGAGCTGTCCCTTCCTCTGTACTCAGGAAATAACTGAAACACAAAAGTCCACCAAGAAATCAGCTGCTGGCGAGAACCAGCTGATTTAACATTAACTGGTCCTGATCAGTAATGATGCATAACAGGTGATGCTGATGACAACACTCATCAGCGTGAACTTTGTTAAATTGCTGAAATGCTGTGATACGTTCTGTTGGACATCAGAACATTTCACAGCAGAGACCAGTTCTGTCTGTGGTGGAACCTGGTGGATCAGGATATATTGCTGTTTCTTTAGAAACCTCACAGTTAGGGTCTCGTAACTCTACAGGGAACCCACACAGAGACTGGGTCAGGGTGAAATATGGACCTCTGATCCAGCAGCAACTCCAGCTGAATAAAAAGGTTTGTCATAGATTTCCTCCAGAACTAAAATGAGATGAAAACTAAACAAGAACTCTTGCAGAATGACTAAAACTATGACAAAAATAACTGACATTCCTGTCAATGAATAAAAACGAGATTAAAATGTTGGAAATATGGAGATGAAATTCACTCTTATCTAATGTTAGTCACCAGAAAGGCTGAAGGAGTTGGAACAGAAAGCCAATAAAACTTTCTGTATAAACTTAAACTTTCATTCCTCTCCATTCCATAATAAATATTCCCCCAAAGATGTTAAAAGGTTCTAAAAAGGAAGCATTGACTTCATATCAGGGATGCCCGGTAAATCTGCATTAACATTGGTATCGGTCCGATTAGAAAAACTGGGCCGATATTAGTAAATTATGTTTATTTTCATCTTAATGCTGTTTGTGTTTTTTGGGGGGGGGTGGGGATCAGGGCGGCATGTGGTACCTGTTTGGCCATGTGACAGCAATGGTGAGGAAGAGCTAGATTGTGGGTGTTTAACTAAAGCAGAGCAGTAATGTAATTTTAACGGTGTCGAAAGGGTTGAGAAATATATATATAATATATACTGCTCAAAAAAATAAAGGGAACACTCCAATAACATCCCAGATCTGAAGGAATGAAATATTCTCATTAAATACTTTGTTCTGTATAAAGTTGAATGTGCTGACAACAAAATCCCACAAAAATCATCAATGGAAATCAAATTTATTAACCAATGGAGGCCTGGATTTGGAGTCACACACAAAATTAAAGTGGAAAAACTCACTAGAGGCTGATCCAACTTTGATGTAATGTCCTTAAAACAAGTCAAAATGAGGCTCAGTATTGTGTGTGACCTCCACGTGTCTGTATGACCTCCCTACAACGCCTGGAGATGCTCCTGATGAGACGGTGGATGGTCTCCTGAGGGATCTCCTCCCAGACCTGGACTAAAGCATCCGCCAACTCCTGGACAGTCTGTGGTGTAACGTGATGTTGGTGGATGGAGCGAGACATGATGTCCCAGATGTGCTCCATCGGATTCAGGTCTGGGGAACGGGCGGGCCAGTCCATAGCTTCAATGTCTTCATCTTGCAGGAACTGCTGACACACTCCAGCCACATGAGGTCTAGCATTGTCCTGCATTAGGAGGAACCCAGGGCCAACCGCACCAGCATATGGTCTCACAAGGGGTCTGAGGATCTCATCTTGGTACCTAATGGCAGTCAGGCTACCTCTGGTGAGCACATGGAGGGCCATGCTGCCCTCCAAAGAAATGCCACCCCACACCATTACTGACCCACTGCCAAACCAGTCATGCTGAAGGATGTTGCAGGCAGCAGATCTCTCTCCACGGTGTCTCCAGACTCTGTCACGTCTGTCACATGTGCTCAGTGAGAACCTGCTTTCATCTGTGAAGACCACAGGGCACCAGTGGTGAATTTACCAATCCTGGTGTTCTCTGGCAAATGCCAAGCGTCCTGCACGGTGTTGGGCTGTGAGAACAACCCCCATTTGTGGACGTCAGGCCCTCATACCATCCTCATGGAGTCGGTTTCTAACCGTTTGTGCAGACACATGCACATTTGTGGCCTGCTGGAGGTCATTTTGCAGGACTCTGGCAGTGCTCCTCCTGTTCCTCCTTGTACAAAGGTGGAGGTAGCGGTCCTGCTGCTTGGTTGTTGCCCTCCTACGGCCTCCTCCATGTCTCCTGGTGTACTGGCCTGTCTCCTGGTAGCGCCTCCAGGCTCTGGACGCTACGCTGACAGACACAGCAAACCTTCTTGCCACAGCTCCCATTGATGTGCCATCCTGGATGAGCTGCACTACCTGAGCCACTTGTGTGGGTTGTAGAGTCCGTCTCATGCTACCACGAGTGTGAAAGCACCACCAACATTCAAAAGTGACCAAAACATCAGTCATAAAGCATCGGTACTGAGAAGTGGTCTGTGGTCCCCACCTGCAGAACCACTCCTTTATTGAGTGTCTTGCTAATCACCAAAGATTTCCTCCTGTTGTCTTTTCCATTTGAACAACAAGATGTGAAATTAATTGTCAATCAGTGTTGCTTCCTAAGTGGACAGTTTGATTTCACAGAAGTTTGATTTACTTGGAGTTATATTGTGTTGTTTAAGTGTTCACTTTATTTTTTTGAGCAGTGTATATAACATTGTTAAACATCACTTATCGTCCATAACAGCAATATTATCGCATAGCAAGATCAACCCAAATCTTCATATCAGTGCATCCCTACTTAATATCTTAGTCGAAATAATTTATTATAGTAATATTCATTTCATTTCAACTCAGAAGACTTTATTTATCCCATCCTGTGGAACCCAGAGCAGCTGTTCCTTCAGACAAACAACCTGAAGATGACTGAAATAAACTAAAACTCAAACCAGATTTCATCTAAAATGACTTAAAATGGCCTACTTGTGACTAAAACTAAATTAAACCTTGCTATGCTGTTCATCCAACTGAAAGGCTGCTGTCTGTACAGTCACACGTAAATCACCAAATAATTTTTCTGGAATATAAAGTTGGACACAGCTCTTATTTGTTCTGAAGGATCTAGAAAACAGAAGGAATTGGTTGTGATTTTACAGAATCAGAATCAGAAAAGCTTTATTGCCAAGTACGTTTTTGGACATACAAGGAATTTGTTTTGGCGTAGTCGGTGCAATACAATACAAATTAAACAGTATAAACATATCTACAATATAATATAAATATATGTGCACAGTTTTAAGTGAGTGAGAGTAAATATAACCCTAACCCTACAACAGTGCAGGTGATCATTGTGCAAGTAAAGCAGGAGTCCAAGCTGAGCGTTAATGTAACTCATAGAGTTACAGGTTACAGGTGTCCTGTCAGTAAAAACAGGGGGGGTGTGGGGGAAAGGGAGAGTGTCAGGGTGGTTTCTGGGCTTTGTTAACAAGGCGTGAGGTTTTGGTCCGAATCGACAGTGTGAGTTGGTTTAAAACAATTTAACTAAGATTTAATGATTTTGAATGTCTCTGAGGAAGCAGAAAGCCTGTGGTTGTTATCAGCTGGGTCGGATTTAATGACTCCTCTGTACCACAGGCTGCAGGATTTTACTGGATCTGTAGTGATGCAGAGAGAAGCAGCTCTACCTTTGACCTTTGACCTAGTTTTAAAAACACACTTTTATTATGCTTTAAACATTTTTTGCTATAAGAGACTGGAAATCAGGCTGCCTGTCTGGATATCATACCTGCATGTGTTCATAAAGTATGGGATCAGAACCTTACACTGATCTGGTGGTCTCATCGTAGGTCAGAACCTGAGAGACTTCCCAGTTTCCAGAAGTCAGCTGTTGGACACTGACCTGCTCACCGTCAGACTGAGGACAATCACAGAGCAGAGACATCGTGTTAACATCGTTCACACGTGTTCCTACATACATTCTGACTCTCTGCAGAGGCATGCCCAACACTCAATGTTCACAATCCGGACCCCAGCAGATCCAGAGAGACAAGGATTACCTGGTTGGAGATCATGGTGATGTGGCTGAAGGCTCCACGGCTGCCGTCCTTTAGGGCCGCGCTGATGAAGAATGTGGTGCAGTCCCTAGAAAACAGCGGCTCCTCGTTCTTGGAGGTCGGACAGAGTGTTACCGTGAGGCTGGTTCTGTTACTGCTAACTCAAACCAGTTACTAAGAAAATATGGTGCTTTTTATAATTCAGCTCATGGACTGGTTTTACTGGTGCCTGGACAAATGGTGCTTAGTAAGTACTGCTGCTGGTTTAGTACTGAAACCAGTTTGGTAAAAAAACCTGCAGAACCAGAATCTCCCTGCATTTTGACACCGTTCAGCTTTTCAAGCTTTAAAACATGACAATAAAATGTGTAGACTGGTCCCTTTGGGCCCAAAGCCGTCTGTTCAGAGTCAGTAAGATTAGCTGGTTAGTTTTAGGAAATCTATTCAGGACTAGGAAATATCTCCATGAACATGACAATTTGGGCTTAGGATTCATAACCAGCTGAACAAGCATCAATGTCGGTCTTTAAAACATGGCTTGGAAGTGAAAAAGAGTCCAGATTCCCTCACCTGGCGGTCCAGCCAAGCCTCTGATGTCATCACATGTTTCTGATCAGACAAGATGAAAACAGGTCACTTGAACTCCACATGTTTGCCATCTTTTCCTGTCCGAAGACATGATGAGTGTTTCGGTTGCTTACCTTCATGCAGTCGCCTGAGGTGGTGTCACACAGTGAAAGAATCGACATGTTTTGAGCTCGATTGACCCAACGGACACTCAGATTCTGCCGGGTCACCCATTTAACCATGGTGATGTAGAAATCGCTGCAGAGACAGAAGCACAGAAAAGGAAACAGAACCAAAGTGAAGCCCAGAGGAGGGATGGATGTTCTCCAGACTGTTCAGATGTTTCTGTCCTAAATTAAAAATATATACATAAATAAATAAATGACTCAATAAAATAATTACTGGGCCAAAAAGTAGCTAGAAATATAAATAAATGTGCCATTAAATGCACCAAAATAATAAAAAGAAAAGATTTATTCCATAAGTGATCAATTAATCCAAAATAAATATATATTCCTATTTAAATCACTAATTTTCAAATCCTATATTTTCCCTTTGTTAATTTAATACAGGTGAATTGTGTTCTGTTTTATTTCTTCTAGCCCTTTAATTTATTTCATATTTACCACCAAAATTTATGTAAAACATGTTTTTTTCCTCAAATATATAATTTTTCAGTATTTTACTGTCCTTTAATTTCTAAAGCACTGATATATTTCCCCCTCTAATATATCCCTGTGGTTTGTTCTCACCGAACAGATTTACCTGAGTCCAATTATTTCCATCTTACTTTTTTACATTCATTGGTCGCTGGATTGTCTTTTCCTCCGCAACAAGCAGCTGGAGATGTAAAAACCAACGGGGCGGGGCAGACTGAGGGGGCGGGGCAGAGAAAGAGGGGGCGGGGCAGAGTCAGAGGGGGCGGGGCAGACAGAGGGGGCGGGTTTTGGAGCAGCGTTACCGCCTCAGCTTCTCTCCTATTGGCTGAGGTCAAGCCTCTAGGAAGTAGCTGCTGAGCCTCTGCCTGGTTCAGAAAGAAGTTGGTAGCAGCAGCTAACTTCTGTCATGTTGCTAAAGAAGTCAGGACGTTGTGAATGTGTTGGTAGATAGCGCTGTTAGTCAGGATGGTTTACTGTATCCTGTTGACTCTGAGAGAATACTTCAGTCTGCTAAGAGTATTTTAAAATATAGTATACATATTGCTTGTTTCTCCAATAACTCTTTACATGTAGGACTAATCTGATGAAAACCCACATGAAATATAAATAAGCGACATGTATGTAAACTAAACTCCAAATAAGGACAGAAATAATCTTTGAATGGCAATTTACTTTAAAAAGATTATAAATATGATGAATAATATTGGCCATGTTTACCAGGTTTTATTTTTGAAAAATGTATATCTCAGGGCTGATAGTGGAAAAAAATCCTGAGCGTGAAATTTTTTCCATGACATGAAGGTGGACATTGGGGGGGTCAAAGGTTTTAGACACATTTTTTCATTTACTGGTTTTCTTTATGTTTATGACTATTTCCATTATATGTAGATTCTCACTGAAAGCATCAAAACTGTGAATGAACTCATATGCAATTATGTAGCAAATAATAAATTGTAAAATAACTTTAAATATGTTTTATATTTTAGATTCCTTAAAGTAGCCGCCCTTTAGTGTGATGACCGAAATATTAACCTTTGACCTTCTCTCAATGAACCTCTGGGAAGTTCTTTCAAGACTCTCTGGAAACCATCTCAGGTGACCACCTCATGAAGATCATGGAGAGAACGCCAAGAGAGCAAAAGCAGTCATCAGAGCAAAGGGAAGAATCTAAAATATAAAAATATTTAGAGTTATTTCACACTTTTTGTTTACTACATATTTCCATGTGTGTTCATTCATCCTTTTGATGCCTTTGGTGAAAAACTACAATGTAAATAGTCATAAAGATAAAGAGACCCATGAAGTGGGAAAGTATCTCTAAAACATTTGACCAGTAGTATATAATAACCCTTTTAACATCTTTAAACCATGGCCCGTTTTTGGTCTTGTGGGCTCCTGGGCCCAGATGTACAAGAAGCCTTTCGTGTTTAACCCTGGTCATCCATACAGTTTCATCAAGAAGATGTCTGAGAATATGCTTCCCCAGGATAAGTTTTAAAAAAAATAGCCCCCTAAATAATAGACTGAGATGAATTTTGTGGATATAAATGGACAACATTCAGACATGAGATGGACAAATCCCCTAATGTGAGCTTATAAAGTAGATTCTTTGGGCAGAGCCCCAAGCTTCAGGTCCCTCAGAGCTCTTAGGCCCGTTTTCAGCAATCCATCCATGCTTTTAACTGGTCACGTCACTGCCTGCCTATTGCTCTTAGTGTGCGTTCACAACAGCAGCTACTAAAGCTGTAACGTTCATTTGAAGGGGTTGACGCAAGGGTGTCATGAACCTGTCAGAAACATGACATGAATCATGAATAAGCATTATGAACATTAATGACACTTTAATGGTCTTGACTGTTTTCTTTAACCCTTTAGGACTGACAGGAGCGCCGATGCTGCCAATTGCATTTTTATTTTTAAATGCCTGTAGAACTGCCACCAAAATAAATTCTTTGCAAAGAAAACCTGAGAGTTAAACTTAAATATTCTACCCACATTGTGTCCCAGAGCACTTTTTTTTCTCCAGAAACTTGCAGAAATCCAGTAAAAAGTGCAAAAAACAAATACAATCAGACCACTGTGTACTTTCTACATCAGAATATGCGTGATGACGTTGGAGGATGAACTATCACGTGGTTTTCTTGCATGTCAATGTCCACAAGAACCGGAAGTGATTTCATTTGAACACTTTTCATTTTTCTGGTGATTAATTACATTTTGTTTAGCAAATTATTTATCTAATGTGGTCATATGTATTCAGCGGGCTTCCGTAGTGGGAAGCACTTGTGAGCATGCGCTGTAAGTTAGAGGCACATGTGAATAAACAGAGGGTTCTCCAAGGCAGCCAAGTCGTAAATGGTAAATGAACTGAACTTATTTGGCACCTTTCCAGTCATACTGACCACTCAAAGCGCTTTACACTAGAGCCACATTCACCCAGACACACTCAATGACGCACACACATTCATACACCGATACACAGATCAGTAGGCAATTTGAGGTTAAGTGTCTTGGCCAGGGGCACATCAACATATGGCAGGAGGAAGCTGGAATTGAACCCACAACCCTCAGATTGCAAGACAATCACTCTTGGTCATCTTTTCCCAACAGAATAGTATTATTCATGACATGGTGTCATGAATAATAAACACCTGAACAGTCTGATTTCACCAACCTGGCAGAATGGCCGATGTGGTGCCGCCGTTTTGACCGCTTCAGAGTGGCTTCAAAGTTGGACAGAAAGAGCGGAGAAGCACAAGCTAACACGCTTCTGTATGCGATGGGCAAGGAAGCTGAAGCTATTTACGACTCTTTCGTGTATGAGGTGGAGAATGGCGAGGCTGATCGTGAAACTGCAGCGACCTGACCTGAGCTGGACTACATGACGGTAATGGTGAAATTTAGCGAGCACTTTGTGCCTAAAAGGAACATCATCCACGACAGACCCTGCTTTCAAAAAGGGGGTGCAGAAAGCTGGAGAATCGGTTGAAGCTTTTGTAAAACGTCTTTATGAGCTGGCACCGTAGAGTGAGTTCGGAGGGACCAAAGACGAATTGTGATGGGCATTTTGGACCATGATGTTTCTCAAAGGTTACAGATCAAGCTGGATCTCACACTCGAAAGAGCTATTCAAATTGCACGCCAGAGTGAGGAAATCAAGCTGCAGAGCGCAGGTCTGCGTGTGGAACATACTGTGGATGGCATGAGTCAAGGGAGACGGAAATTTCAGACTTCTGCTGATAAAAAGAGAATCAATGGACAATGGCGGAGAAAACAGCAGCACGGTGAGTTCAAACAACCCATTTCATGTTCTCGCTGTAATAGACGACATGGTGAAACACAGCCCTGCCCAGCCAAAAATAAAAAGTGCAGAAAGTGACATAAAATGAGACATTTCGAAGTAGTCTGTAAAACAATAATGGTGAAAGAGATGACTTTGGATGCTGACAATTTAGCAAATGGTGAAGACATGTTTGTCCTTGGAGCAGCAACTGATACAAAGTCAGCTATAATCGACCAGTCAGATTCAGAAAATAAGTGGCTTGTTGAGTTGCCTATATATGGGTGTAATGTCAAGTTTAAAATTGACACAGGTGCTGACATCACAGTGATGTAACAGACTACCTTCAGTAGGCTGCCAAAAAGCATGAGATTAGTCATGGCGAATAAAATGCCACTTGTTACCAGCCTAGGGGGAGAAGTACAAAGTGTGGGCAGATGTCTGGCTGCCAGTCAGTTTGAAGTAAGGGTGTATGTGGATCTGAAGTGCTTAAAGAAAGCGGTTAAACAGGAGCGTTTTATTCTGCCAACTTTGGAGGACATTATTCCCAAGCTGGCTGGGGCTAAAGTGTTTTCCACTTTGACGCCTTATGTGGGTTTTGGCAGATCCTGTTAGAGGCAAGCAGCAGAAGGTTAACAACTTTTATAACCCCTATTGGTAGATTCTGCTTCTGATAGCTGCCATTCGGAATAACATCAGCTGCAGAGATTTTTTCAGAGAGAGCTATCCACACTTTTAACCGGACACAAGGGCGTCGTTGTTGTGATGGACGACATACTCGTTTATGGAGCGACTAAGGAGGAGCATGACAAAAACCTAAATGCTGTTCTGAGGACCATCAAAGACAGTGGGTTGAAGCTGAACAAAGCAAAGTGCAGTTTCAGTCAATCACAAATTCAGTACTTTGGTCACATCATCAGTGCCGAGGGCATAAAACCAGATCCGACCAAGGTGGAAGCCATTACGCAGATGCAGAGTTCCACAAATGTGGAGGAACTTCGTCAGGTCCTGGGCCTGATTTACCATGTTGGGGATTCCTACCAGGACTGTCCAGCAAGCTGCACTCGATCACCAGCCTGCTAAGAAGTGAGAATAAGTGGATATGGGGTGATGCACAAGAACAAGCATTCACTGCTGTTAAAGCCATGCTAGCGTCAGCTCCAGTACTTGCATATTATGAGGCTAATAGGAAAACTGTTATCAGCGCCGATGCAAGCAGCTATGTCTTAGGAGCAGCACTTTTGCAGGAACATGAGGATGGATTAAAGCCCGTGGCATTCTGCTCCCGAACACTGTCAGACACTGAAAGGAGATACTCACAAATTGAGAAAGAGTGTTTGGCAGGTGTGTGGGCGTGTGAGCGGTTTGCACGCTACATGCAGGAAATGGACAGTTTCCGCCTGCAAACAGATCACAAACCCTTCGTTCCGCTCATAAACGCTTATGACCTAGACAAAGCCCCTCCAAGGTGCCAAAGGCTCCTGATGCGTCTTTTAAGGTTCAACGTGGAAGCTGAACATGTTCCAGGGAAGCAGCTGGTGATGGCCGACACCCTGTCTAGGAGACCACAGTGACCTGTGGGTGATGAGACAGATCACGCAGTACGAACACATGTTGAGTCTATAATAGCAAATGCATCTGTCTCATCCCAAAGACTCCGGATGTCTGCACAGCATGATGATGAACATCATCAGATTATGGGTTTTATCAGGAATGGATGGCCGCCCAAAATAACGTTGTCTTCCTGTCTGCACCGTTACTATTCTGCAAGAGCACATCTCTCTGAAACAGATGGACCTGTGTTATACCAGGACCGGCTGGTCATCCATGCTGCGCAGAGGGCTGAGATGTTGACAGAGTTGCATAGGGGGACACCAATGACTAACACGGTGCCGGGCACGTGCAAGGTTGGCAGTGTGGTGGCCCAGCATCAGTACTGAGATTAAATGGACTGTGTCATCATGCAAATTTTCCATTGAAAACAAGCCTACTCACACATGAACCACTACTAACTACGCCCCTACCAGAGGGCCCCTGGCAGGGTATACCTGCAGATCTCTGCGAGTTTGAAAGGTGGAATTATCTTATTGTAATTGATGATTATTCCCGAGACATTGAAATAGCTCGTCTGGCTTCTATGTTCAGCCGTGATGTCATTAATTGGCTCAAAGACAGGTTTGTGAGGTGGGGAATACCACCAGAGTTGGTCAGTGATAACACTACTCAGTTCACGTCTGCTGAGTTCCAGGACTTCTGCCTAAAGTATGGATTCATGCACCTGACCTCTAGCTCACATTACCAACAGGCAAATGGGGCTGCCGAACGAGCTGTTCAGACTGCTAAACATATCGCGAAGAAGCCTGACCCACATTTCACCCTGATACGCTACAGGGCAACCCCTAGTGCCACTACAGGTGTGAGTCCAGCTTTGCTTATGGCTGGGAGAGAGATCAGAACTACAGTTCAGATGTTGGACGGAAAGTTGCAAGCTACTCCAGTGGACAGTCAGCTGGTCCAGCTGAGGGAGAACCAGTCAAAGACAGCTTATCGTTTCTTATGTTTCTGCACAGCTGCTTCTAACACTACAACTTGGTTAGGGTGTCAGAATAAAATTGGATGGAGAAAAATGATGGAAAACACCACCTAAAGTCATCGCTAAATGCAAGGAGCCACAATCCTTTCAGATGGTGACGGAGAAAAGAGCAGTGCTGCAACAAAATCGGAGACATCTGCAGGCCACCCCATAGCCAGGCGATGCAACGGATCAGCTGCAGGTGCAGTCAGATGGATCTTCGGGGGAGTCTACCAACAACCCTTTACCTGGGGTCAGTCCAGACAGAACCCCCATACAGATACAATCAAGACCAGTGACTGACTGTTCCACTGCAGGTGGAGATTTGCAGGTTAGGTCCAGGGGTCGAGTGGTCAGAGTTCCTCTCAGATATAAGGACATTTACTTATTTAAAGTTCTCTATTCTACATATGCATTAGCTCACTAAAAGATTCAGATGTAGACCCTGAGGTTCAGAAATGTATCAATGTTGGTTATTCACTGCTGGTTTAACATGACACCTTTAATTACATGTTATTTTAAAAAAATTTAAATGTTATTGTTCTGAGTGCACTTTATTTAGTTACAGAAGCATAGGGGAACATTACACTAAGTCTACTCAGGTGTTTTGTATGTTCTATGGGTTGGAGTTATGGACGGCCTTCTTAAAAGGGAAATGATTGTTTGCAAAGCTCAATAGGAGCAGCAACCATTGAGGGCAGAATAATCCCTGCGTTGCTGCCGACTGAGGGTAGTCTAGAGTTAAGCAGTTATCTTTCAGCTTGTTACATGACATAAGATGTGCGTTCAGTGTTAAGCATGTTTGTTTCACTACTGGAAGGGGGAGATGTGGTCACATGTGATCAACGGGCTTCCGTAGTGGGAAGCACTTGAGAGCATGTGCTGTAAGTTAGAGGCTCATGTGAATAAATGGAGGGTTCTCCAAAGCCGCCAAGGCGTAGTCGTCTTTTCCCAACAGAATATTATTATTCATGACAGCTAATATGGACCTATTATATAAAAATTATTATAATTTGGGATGTAAGGGTTTTATTGATGTCTAGCAAAATAAAACGCTCCAAAAAATGGCTCTACAGGATGTGAAAATGTAAAAATATGCTCTGGCAAACTTGTTCTATGGTAGGTCATAAAGGGTTAAGAGTCATTTGGTTTTTGTAATGTCTGCATCCCAAACAGTGCGAGCTTTTACATTTTCTTTTGCATCCTCTTCATAAAATCAGACCAGTATATTTAAAATTCTATCCACATCATTATTTGTGGCTTCATCGATGATGAGTGAAAACGTGCCACTCTTCAGCTTTTCAGATAGACTTCTTTAAAACTGGCGAGATACCGTGTGTGATAAATTTTATAGGTTCTGGCTGGGCTGTGGTCCAGATAATTATCCCTGTGGATCATTTTATACATATAAAAGGCATTCTTGCATATACAATCATACAAACATTAATATATAGTTTATTTATGTTTTTATTTTCTATTTATTTATATTCTATCGTTTTACGCAGGTTACGTTAACGTGATATTAATAGCGCCACAGCGCACTCGGCTAGAGGTGAGACCTTAGCCGCCATAGCTCCAGCCGTCAGTGGGTTGGCAGAAACCACTGGTACCGAGTAGATCAAGATCGAACAGAGCGGAGTTGCGCCGCGCCGCCAAAATGAGCCAATGGAAAAGGGACTATAGCTAGCATACTGCCTTGAATCACTGAATACATGTTATCATGAGGAAACAACATTATGTGGAAATATTGAAGCAACATCTGAAGACATCAGGCAGGAAGTTAAAGCTGGACACAGATGGGTCTTCTAAATGGACAATGTCCCTCAGCAGACCAGCAGATTAGTTACTAAAAGGCCGAAGGACAACAAAGTCCAAGTTCTGGAGTTTCCATCACAAAGTCCTGATCTCAGTCCAATAGAATCTCTGTCAGCAAGCTGTTGTTGAGTCAAACGTAGGTGTAGGCCTGAGTGGTTGGAGCAGGAGGTAAATGAGATTCACTCTTATTCAAACCTCGTCTCCAGACTGTCAGGAGGCCTGAGTTGGATGGTGAAGGAGTTGCCGTCTAGAGACACGACATGGAGGCGGACGCTCGGATTGATCTGTCCCATCTGCATGAAACAGAAACACAGATATATTGTCAGATCTGATGCAACAGCTCCACTGCACACAGCAGTTTTATTCCAGCTTTAGAAGCCTTCATTCTAAACAACGCCAGCAGGGGTGGATATAATACGATTATGGGAAAGGTAGAAAACAAATGTTTCTGCGTTTTCTGCAGCCCTCTGGGGAAGACAGGAGTTTATTTCTGCACTAAAGCCTCTCAGGAAGAGCTCGTTAGAAAACATGAAAGAAAGTCTAAAAGAAGAACAAAGTAATTTATCAAAAACAGCAGAATCTACTTCATAAATATGCAGAAAAGTTTTTATTTGTCAGTGGGGAGCACCTCAATCTGTTAGTTTCAGCTCCTCTGGAGTAAAACAGCTTCACAGATCCGGCCACATAAACTTTAAATAATCAGATGTGTCAAACTGTTCAAAAGAGGCAAATGGTGACATCCTCGTTGTTCTTTCATATATAGAAACACTGATAGTAAAGCCGTTTAAATGGTAGGAATGATACCTGCTGATCTACAAAGGGCCCAAATTAGTCCTACTGGCTTAAATATCTGGATAGAGTGCCCCAAGTTAGAATATTCTAGAACCTTTAGCAGTTATTAAAAGGTTAAGCTGAATGTATGGCCATATTTGAGCCTGTTTGTATAATTTCCAACCTCTTCATCAACTATTAGATATTTGTTTCCACTGTATGAATCCTGTTTCAGCTGTTGTCCATAATGTATCATTTTCTACAATAAATAGCTATCATTCCTGCACCTCCAACAGTCTGCAGAAAAAACTAATGTGACAGAAATTTCATACAGCTGCAGCGGAACTAGGTCTTCTGTTAGGTGTTGTGTCCTGCATATTATCTTCTATGCAAACAACTGTTGCATTAAAGGATTTTATACCAGGCGGAAGGCTCCACAAACTTAACTCAAAGCATGATGTGGACACAAAACAACTCAGATCAGCTGGATTTCTACCTTTGGGTAGCGGTACTCTGTCCCTCTGGGGTAGAGAGAGCCAGTAAAACGAGGCAGAAGCATGGCAGGGACCAAGGAGTCGTTGATGGTGAGGTAGGCCAGCCTGGAGCCATCAGGGGACCACCAGTGGGCCACCTGAGAGTTCAACACCTCCTCTGGAAAACAGGAAACAAGTCTGAAAATCGGATCCACCACAGTTAGCACTGTTAGGCTACTTGAACCTGAACTCTATGAAGACCAGTAGAGGTGCTTCCTCCTTCCTGCTGAGTCAGTGAAGTATCTTCACTGAAGATGTTTAAAAGCATTAAAAAACATTTTGTAAAGAGAGGCGGCAGCACACTTAGTATTAAAAAAGTACTTAAAGGGGAACTAAACCCTAAATCCACATTTTGCAGGTAAACTGTATAAACTGGGCCTTCAGGGTGTTATCTTTATGTTATTTTGGTGGCATTTTTCAAACATTGTCTGGGGGTGGGGTTATGGTTTTACATCGGGTTTGGTTCCACTTTAATTGATATATATTTTTAAAGTTAAATGGAAAAATACATAAATAAATCAATAATTTTAGAAAACTAATTTTGGAAAACAATTTTTTAGGACTGAAATTTTTAAGGCAAAATGAAAACACAAAACATTTATTTAAATTCCGATAAAAATTAAAGAAAGGTTTTTTTTCAAACTGTTTCTGAATTGATTCTTAAATTACCTTTGTTGCATTTATTGGCACAGTAGGATTTCTAAATTTTTTTAAGTATTATTTAATTTTATTAGTCCTCTATATATAAAACAAATAACTGATTATTTCTCAATAAGACGGCACAAACGAGTGTATGGGGCCATTTGGACCCCGCTGGCCTCAGTCTTACCCTCATATAGCCAATCAGCAATTCCGTTGAAGACAACGCCGTCCTGTCCAGACGAGGTCAGCCTCCAGGAGCTACTCTGAGTGTGTGTTTGGTAGTAGATGTTATTTTCAAATATGTACATCTGTGAATCAGAGAGAGGATGTCTGATTTCTATCTGGTGAGCAAACTACAAGAGGAAGATGCAGACGGCTCCACATGCAACATCCAACACGGCTCCCACAGTTGGTTGTATGATTATAACGTGTGGATTTCATCTTGTGTTAATTCAGCCTCCTGTTGTCTGGGTTTTAGCCGTGGTTTATGTAATTTGTGGAGTTAAAATCTGTTGAGAATTTTTTACCACTTGGACCAAACAGACGGTGGATCTACATGGACATTAAATTTAGATCAAAGATGGTGATTCGTCTTTTTTATTGGAGATTTAAATGGAAATAAAACAAAGGGGGAATTCACAAAGCAGTGCATGTTTTGAAACAGCTTTATTTGTGCCGTTTTATTCCTGTGCCAGATTCACAAAGCAGATCACTTTAAAGACATGTAGCTGCAAACCTTTCTACTGAGTTCTGTTTATTAACCTCTGCATGTGGAGCATTAGCTGCTGCAATGTCCCAAAGTTTCAGACAAGCAATGTTGTAGGACGTCTTGTAACCGGTGGGTTGCCGGTTTGAACCCCAGCGGACTCCTGAGGCGGCTGACGGGTACCGTGAGGCCAAGCGTGCTGCAGCCCGGGCGGTGGCAGAGGCAAAATCTTGGGCCTGGGAGGAGTTCGGTGAGGCCATGGAGAAGGACTACTGGTTGGCCTCGAAGCGATTCTGGCAAACTGTCTGGCGCCTCAGGAGGGGAAAGCAGTGCTTCGCCAACACTGTTTACAGTGGGGGTGGGGAGCTGCTGACCTCGACTGAGGACATTATCAGGCGGTGGAAGGCGTACTTCGAGGATCTCCTCAATCCTGCCATCACATATTTCCTGGTGGAAACAGAGGTTGGGGACTCGGGGTTGGACTCCTTCATCACCCACGCTAAAGTCACCGAAGTGGTTAAAAAGCTCCGCGGTGGCAAGGCTTCGGGGGTGGATGAGATCCGCCCTGAGTACCTCAAATCTCTGGATGTTGTGGGGCTGTCATGGTTGACACGACTCTTCAACATTGCGTGGCGGTCGGGGACAGTGCCTCTGGACTGGCAGACTGGGGTGGTGGTCCCCCTTCATAAGAATGGTGACCAGAGGGTGTGTTCCAACTACAGGGGTATCACACTCCTCAGCCTCCCTGGTAAGGCCTACACCAGGGTATCGTAGAGGAGAGTCCAGCCGATAGTCGAACCTCGGCTTCAGGAGGAGCAGTGTGGTTCTCGTCCCGGCCGTGGAACACTGGACCAGCTCTATACCCTCTACAGGGTACTGGGAGGGTTCATGGGAGTTTGCCCAACCGGTCCACATGTGTTTTGTGGACTTGGAGAAGGCATTCGACTGTGTCCCTCGTGATGCCCTGTGGGGGGTCCTCCAGGAGTATGGAATCGGGGGCCCTTTATTAGGGGCCATCCGGTCTCTGTACAAGCGGAGCAGGAGTTTGGTCCGCATTGCCGGCACTAAGTCGACCTGTTCCTGGTGCATGTTGGACTCCGGCAGGGCTGCCCTTTGTCACCGGTCCTGTTCATAACTTTTATGGACAGGATTTCTAGACGCGGCCAAGGGCCGGAGGGGGTCTGGTTTTGGGACCAGTGGATTTGCCCGAGCAGATCCAGCCATAGACCCAAAGGCCCAAGACACCGGGACACACCTCCCCCCAAGCAGAGGCCCGACAGAGCCCAGGGGGCCAGGCCCCGGCAAGCAGCCACCGGGAGTGAGCCAGCCCACACCAAAGCACCCGGCCGCGGACACCGAGAACCACAAGTACACCAGTGGGCAGAGGCTCCAACCACCAGCAGGCGGTGTGGCGGGGAGGAAGCTGATCCAGGAGAGGGAGCAGTTCAAGACCCAACCTGTCGCAAAAAAAAAAAAAAACAGGCACACACAGTCACAATCACCCACTCCCACCCTCATGCATGCACATAAAATCGCTCACACCCAACATAAGGATAACAACAATGGACGTCATACACTCACTCACACTCCCCATGCATACTCTATACACCCAGGTCCAGGCGCCTGTATCCCCTCAGGGCAACCAGCCCCCAGACCCAGGAGGTAGCCCCCTTCCCTCCTGGGGCAGAGGCAGGCAGACAGCGCCAGTACTGCCCAGACCCGGGTGACCCCGGCCCAGGTCCCGCCCCCCCATGCCCCGAACCCAGTCCCCAACAACCCCCATCCACCCCCGGAGAGGGGGCTATGTACAAAAGAGGGGTCCACATGGCCCAAAGCAACCGAAGCCGCCTCAGGACGGAGCAGTCCCGACCCCCCAACGAGCCCTGATCTCAACCCCATGAGTCTCCCACCCCCAGTGAACCCCAACAAGAACAAGAACCTCCCCACAGGGCCACCCCCACAGGTGAACTCCGTGGCCGAGAAGCCAATGAAGCCACACCCACACAGCGCAAGCTCCACACACAGCCCCGCTCTAAGAACCCCCGCCGCACCCCGCTCCCCCACCACACAGCACGCCGCAACGGCAAGGCAAGTGCCCTGCGCAGCGCCACCCCCACCCACCGGCGCAACAGTGCAGACCCCACCCAACACCGCACCCACAACCGGACCCCCGACCCCACACCATTATGGGACAAACTCATCCACCCAGAGGTCCCCGGCCAGCGGCAGGCACCCAGGGCCAGTGACCCCACCACGCCCCCCTCAGCAACAAAAAACACTACATCACTGCCACTGCAATGACCGCCCAGGGAGAAACACTATCCAGCTCAGCTCCACCATTGCCGCCCAGCTGATCCAAACACCAGTGACCCCACGCCCTAGAAGTGGACACAACCCCTCCACCCCACAGGCCGCAGCCCCTCCATGCCACCCCCCAGTCCACCACCCCGATCCTCCCTCGGACAAGACAGAGCCAGCAGAGCAGCACACCTCCAAGCCCGCCCAACCCCCCCAGACAGTGCCAGCAGCTCCAGCCCACCAGTCCACGAGAGGGATACATGCACCGGCCGGGGACCTGGGCCATGCAGGCCAACCGCTCCAGGCCAAGCACACCCCGCCAGCTCTGCCGCCCCACCCACCCGACCGCCAACCGCAGCCCAGCGCCCGACCCCGGGCCAGGACGACAGAAGGAAGCCGTGGAAAGAAGGCCACGTCGGCCCCAGTTACCGGGCACCCCACCAACCCCACCCCAAACCCGGGGGCGCCCCAGCCCACCGGCCACCCGCACCCCCGCATGGCGCACCATGGCCAAAGCGGGGCCACATCCCAATAATCGTCGGCTAAGACCCCCTCGCCGGAGCCCGGCACCCCACCAGCCGGCAGACCAGGGCCCAAAGCCAGGGGCCGAGAACCAAGGGAACCCAAGCAATCCTGAGAGAGCCGAAACGCCAGCCCAGCACCACACAATCCCCAAGACCTGACCCCCAACCCCAGCTCAAACCCGACTAGAGGACCCATTCCCTCTCCCGGCCTCCGACCACAGATGGGAAATAGCGAACGGGGGTGTGAAAAGACCCCAAGCCTGCCTCCGCCAGCTCAAATGTGGTGTTGATGCGCGTTGTTGTTGTGTGCATTTAAAAAGAAAAACAGTGGGAAAGAGGGTCTGCCCCCCCCCGCCACTCTAAACCCTCAATGTCTACATGCAATTATATCCTTAGAGGTGAGCGCAGGCACCAGAGGTTAGGCTACTAGGATATCCTTTCCTCCTGATGCCATTGAGTGCGCCCACCCTGAAGACCCTACATGTGAATGTCATGAAAATGTTATAAGTGAGAGTGTCTAAGTTGTACAATAAAATTGGGGCACAGGCTGCCATGGGACTGCAGAGATGGAAAACCCTTGCGGCACTCCGATGGCGCACCCGCACCCCAAGGCCCTCCATGAGTGGTATTGTGATGGAGCTGGCAGAGGGAGGTGTCTGGGGATGGGGAGGGAAAGACTGGGGGGCAAACCGCTCTCCCAGGGAGCCAGCTCCCCGGCTGACCCCAATAGGCACCCCGTTTGCCGAGTCCCAACAAAGGAGGGAGGCATAGGCACATCTGCCAGGCAAAAAACTAGGGACAGGTAACAGGCCTCGAGAACTGAAAACCGGGCCCAACGTCCCCAGCCCCCCCCAGAACCACCCAGCCCCTCAGACCCGAACCCCAGCCCTGTTACCCAGTCCGCCGCCCGAAGTAGCCACCGACCCCCAACAAAAAGGACCCAGCCACAAGCGCCCAAGAATGCGGCCCCACTCCACACAAAGGAGAAGACCAGCCAGCCCAGCACAACCAAAATACGCCACACAAAGGACGCCCAGCCACCCCCGAACCCACGGGGCAGAGCCAACAGAGCGCCCAGCCCCCGAAGCCCGGCACCAGACAGCAGCCACAACCAGGCAAGCAGGGCAACAAAACACATCCCACTCCATCCGTGATCAAATTAAAGAAAAAAAACGGTAACTTCTCATCCATCCAGGAGGGGAAAATATGGACCGTTAGTCGACTGCATTACACAAGGAGGGAAAACTCATCTCCTTGGACATAGAATGTCTGTGGGTTCCCACCTGCGCCAGGTGTCGGCGTAGTCTTCGATTGGTAAAGAAATCACCTCATCTTCTCGTATTAGACAGATTTCCAGCTTTCAAGCTCTTCCGGGAATGGCCTTGTGGAGCAAAGGTTCGCCTGCGAGCTCTTGTCTCTCCAGATATGCGCCTCCGTTGCACTGTCGGGAAATGGCGGGAAATGGCCCCGAAACTCTCCATCTCAGCCGGTTTATACTTCCAGTGACGTCAGAGCTGTGACGTCTGTTGAGCTGCGTGTGTCAAAATGTGCGACCAAAACGGATGGCCCCAACACCATGGACAAGACACTTCACCAGCCTTCCCTGCTGATGGTGGTCAGAGGACCCGGTGGTCCTGGTGGCGCTGATTGTATGGCAGCCTCACCTCTGTCAGTCTGCCCCAGGGCAGCTGTGGCTACAATGTGGCTCACCACTGTCAGTGTGTGGATGGGTGGATGACTGATTGTAGCCTTTGATGGACTGTATACCTATCCAGGGTGTACCCCGCCTCTGACCCCATGACCCCTGGAAATAGACACCAGCTCCTCCTTGACCCTGCAAGGATGAATAGATGGATGGATGTCCCTTGTGTTGTGGCCCAGCCATGGATAGACCACAAAGTAAAGTATTGATCTGCAGAATGAATCTGAGCCAGAAGTTCCTCAGAAGAAACGGTGTCTCCAATCGAAGCGGTTTTAACATTATTGTTCTAATACCACCACCTGGGATTCCCAGGACAATATTTGACAGACCAAATGGTTATTTAATTAATTATTAAATAACTTAAGCATCCTGATTGCATAACACTTGGCAAGTTAGAGAGAAACCGTTGTTCAAACAGGACAATAACTCCAAACTTGTTTTAGAATAGAAAAAGCAGTCTACCATTAAGCTTCTGCAAACCTTGTAAGTTGTGCACTTTGCTTAAAGACTTGTCTGTACAGTGGCAGGGAGGTGCAAACCAACATTACAAAATCTGAAACACTTTTACAAAGCCTGAGACAAATTTATATTTGAGAAAACAATACACGAAACACTTTTACAAATGACAAAATCTTATGGAAAGGGAATGTACCAACTCCAACGGTGACCCGGAATGTTTTCTCAAATGTCAATTTTGTTTTCTGAAATGTAAATTTGTTTCCTTAAGGGTATATTCACACTTGCCACTTTTGGTCCACTTTAAACGGACCAGAGTTCGTTTCCCCCGTTGGTCCAGACCTTTTGTGCAGGTGTGAATACACTCAAGCGGACCCTGGTCCGGACCAAACAACCGGACCGAGACCCACTTTTTGAGGTGGTCTCGGACCGATTCCAGACGGACTCTGGTGCGGTTCGCTTACGGTCTGAATACGAACCGGCCCCGATCCGAACCAACTACAGAAAACCTACGTCTCTTTGGACTTAACAAGCCACCGTAGCCGGTAGCAAAGGTGAACGTTATACTCAAATCATACCTGGCCAGCTGATTGTTGCAACACCGGGCATGAGAGACCGGGCACGCAGAGCACACCGTCTCCTTCGGCGTTCAGCACGCATTCTCCAACGCTGTTCCAAACTTATTAGATATTGTAATGTTGGTTTGCACCTCCAGGCCACCATAGGTCTGGGCCCAGAAACGAACCAATTTTAATGAGCTACATCTGCATATTAATACAAGGCACTGTAGCCAGTTCTTATTTTTAAAATTCATGTAGTTGTTTATTGAATAATCGCCCCTGGAAATATAATGCTTCAAATTAATCATCTAATTAAAATGACATTTATGCTCATTATATGCAGATGGAAACTGCACCGCAAATACACAGAAAATATATATGGCCTGACCCCTTAATGCTGCATAAAACCTTGTTGCTATTTGCTTAGTAGCTGTATTTGAAGAGCAGATCTTCCTTTGCATGCAGTTTATGAATTGGACACTCTGTTTGCTCACTTTATTGTGTCCACAAAGCTTTGTGAACCTTTAGTTCTGAACCAGGAGTTTGGTTCTGTTCCCAATAAACTGCAGTGACCCATTTTTCTCTCCTCGTTTTACTTTTTACGGTGCAAAAAGATCCCAGAGCTTAGAGCCGAGTTGGTTTTAAAAAATGACTGCACAGCAGCTCTTCCACATATTAGATCTTTAATCCTGTTTTTCATGACGTGCAAACAAATGGTGGTCCTCAGAGATCTTTCACCCACTCTATGCCCATCACTATGAGACTAATCAGAGTTTGGTTACCTGAAGTTCTCCATCATCTCTGTGAAGTTGCAGGTCTTCTAGCAGAGAGGAGAAAGGTTACAGCAGTAAAACTGTAACCTGTCTCCTTGGTGAAATATTTTAAACAGTGTTTTATTAAATGTAAAAGCTCAGAGGAATTTGAATAATTTTAAATTCTTGTTAAATTTTCTTTGGCTGCAGAAAAGCATCACTCTGTGTGGTGGAGAAATAACTTAACTTGATTGTGAATGATGGCTTAATTTTTGCTCTCCGGCCAGAAACACTGTAAATATGCGCAATAAATTACACGTAAAACTATTAAACCCAAGCAACAGGAGGCTTTATTAAACATTGATTTTTGTTCCTCTTTGCGCCGGCAGCGCTTTGTTTCAAACTAAGCTTTCTGGTGTTACAGCTGCAGCTCTAATTGTTTTTTATTATCTGCTCCTCTGCTGATTATCTTCTTCTCTGATTGCTCTGCTGCTTGCTCTGGAAAATAATGAAAAAGTACTGATTGTAAACATCCAAAAGCAAAAACACAAAAATCAAACCCCAACAACATTTTCCCTTTAGATTTATAAAAACAAGATTCATTTAGTTAAGAATTAACATCTAAAAATATACTTTTGTCTGAATATTCATCTAAACCAACCTGGATGCTTCTAGACTAAAATTAATTGTTTAATTGCTTTAAAGATCTATGTTTTTCATTAATTGATGTCTTCAGAACGTCTTTATGTAGAATGTATAATTAATGTTCTTCACAATAACGGGAATAAACTTGAGTCAGAACAAACATCTGCTAATGACGATATTCTTTTTGTTTCTTAGCAAACAACCTAGACTCTACATATACAGGTCCTTCTCAAAATATTAGCATATTGTGATAAAGTTCATTATTTTCCATAATGTCATGATGAAAATTTAACATTCATATATTTTAGATTCATTGCACACTAACTGAAATATTTCAGGTCTTTTATTGTCTTAATACGGATGATTTTGGCATACAGCTCATGAAAACCCAAAATTCATATCTCACAAAATTAGCATATCATTAAAAGGGTCTCTAAACGAGCTATGAACCTAATCATCTGAATCAACGAGTTAACTCTAAACACCTGCAAAAGATTCCTGAGGCCTTTCAAACTCCCAGCCTGGTTCATCACTCAAAACCCCAATCATGGGTAAGACTGCCGACCTGACTGCTGTCCAGAAGGCCACTATTGACACCCTCAAGCAAGAGGGTAAGACACAGAAAGACATTTCTGAACAAATAGGCTGTTCCCAGAGTGCTGTATCAAGGCACCTCAGTGGGAAGTCTGTGGGAAGGAAAAAGTGTGGCAGAAAACGCTGCACAACGAGAAGAGGTGACCGGACCCTGAGGAAGATTGTGGAGAAGGGCCGATTCCAGACCTTGGGGGACCTGCGGAAGCAGTGGACTGAGTCTGGAGTAGAAACATCCAGAGCCACCGTGCACAGGCGTGTGCAGGAAATGGGCTACAGGTGCCGCATTCCCCAGGTCAAGCCACTTTTGAACCAGAAACAGCGGCAGAAGCGCCTAACCTGGGCTACAGAGAAGCAGCACTGGACTGTTGCTCAGTGGTCCAAAGTACTTTTTTCGGATGAAAGCAAATTCTGCGTGTCATTCAGAAATCAAGGTGCCAGAGTCTGGAGGAAGACTGGGGAGAAGGAAATGCCAAAATGCCAGAAGTCCAGTGTCAAGTACCCACAGTCAGTGATGGTCTGGGGTGCCGTGTCAGCTGCTGGTGTTGGTCCACTGTGTTTTATCAAGGGCAGGTTCAATGCAGCTAGCTATCAGGAGATTTTGGAGCACTTCATGCTTCCATCTGCTGAAAAGCTTTATGGAGATGAAGATTTCCTTTTTCAGCACGACCTGGCACCTGCTCACAGTGCCAAAACCACTGGTAAATGGTTTACTGACCATGGTATCACTGTGCTCAATTGGCCTGCCAACTCTCCTGACCTGAACCCCATAGAGAATCTGTGGGATATTGTGAAGAGAACGTTGAGAGACTCAAGACCCAACACTCTGGATGAGCTAAAGGCCGCTATCGAAGCATCCTGGGCCTCCATAAGACCTCAGCAGTGCCACAGGCTGATTGCCTCCATGCCACGCCGCATTGAAGCAGTCATTTCTGCCAAAGGATTCCCCACCAAGTATTGAGTGCATAACTGTACATGATTATTTGAAGGTTGACGTTTTTTGTATTAAAAACACTTTTCTTTTATTGGTCCGATGAAATATGCTAATTTTGTGAGATAGGAATTTTGGGTTTTCATGAGCTGTATGCCAAAATCATCCGTATTAAGACAATAAAAGACCTGAAATATTTCAGTTAGTGTGCAAGGAATCTAAAATATATGAATGTTAAATTTTCATCATGACATTATGGAAAATAATGAACTTTATCACAATATGCTAATATTTTGAGAAGGACCTGTAGAGGCCATCCTGGGATCAATTAAAGATTTAAAAATTATGGTGCCATGAAAAGTATTTAACTCCTTTGTGTTGTTTCACATTGAGAACCTTTATCCACACATGGACCTGTGGAGAACTTGCCCAGGACTGGCTGACCTACCAAAATTACTCCAAGAGCTCATCAACGACTCATCCAGGACGTCACAGAAGAACCCAGAACAAAATCCAAACCTCTGCAGGCCTCACTGCCTCAATTAAGGTCAGAGGTCATGATTAAACTGTAGGAAACAAAGACTAGGCAAAGATGGCCTCCAGGGGAGAATTCCAAGACCAGAACCACTGCACACCCAATAGAACACAAAAGCCCATCTCACATTTCTCAAAATTAACGTGATGATCTCCAAGACTTCTGGGAAAATATTCTGTGGACCTTCCTCGTAAGTATGTGACCCTTTACATCTGGTGACAAACTAACAGCATCTCAGAATCAGAACATCATACCTTCAGTCAAGCATAGGGGTGGTAGTGTGATGGTCTGAGGCTACTTTACTGCTTCCGAAACTAGACGACTTGATGGACCCATGAGTTCTGCTCTCTAGCAGAAAATCCTAAAGGAGAATGTCAGACCATCAGTTAGTGGCCTTAAGCTCAAGAACATTTGGGTTCTGTTGTAGGACGATGATCCAAAGCACAGTAGCAAGCCAACCTCTGAATATTTAGAAGAAACAAAATAATGAATTGGCCTATTTAAAGTATGAACTTAAATCTGATTTATATGAGGTTCAGAATGTGTGGTGTCTGCAGAGATGTTAGCTGCCCTTCTCCTGACCCTTGACCTGTGTAAATCCTGGATGGAGGGAAGGTCAGCCCTGATTATTCTCTCTGCAGACCTGATTATTCGTTGCAGTCTGGACCTGTCCTGTTTAGTGGATGATCCAAACCACACTGAGATGGATGAAGACAGGACAGACTGGATGATGGCAGTGGAGAAGATGACCAGGATGACCAGGTTCCTAGGAACCAGACGTGATCCACAGCAGACACAGTGTTGTTGAGGATGGTGAGAGGAGGTTGTTTGGGGGGTGTTCTCCAGAAGACCATCGTCATGTCCACTGTCTTGAACGGGTTAATCTCCAGGTGGTTCTGACCTTACCAGTGGACCAGGATTTTACTTAGGTGATATTTGTCTGATATAAACATTAGTTTGATCTGAAATTGTTCTGCGCGTTGTGAGAATTATTAAATACTTTAAATAAACATTATTCTTCTACCAGGATCATTCTTCCACTACCTGTATGTGACAGGAAGCACAGCAGCTACCACAGCTGAGGGAAGACTGTCAGTCGTCCATCACTTGGCTAAAAGTCAAAGCTACATGCTGTTAGCATTGTTGTGCTAAGCTAGGTAGCCTTGTGTTTGGTCGAGGCCGAGTTTTAACATTCACTGTACTGGCATGCCTAAGTTTCACGACTGTTTAATGAGAGGTGATGATCCAAATGTAGCTGGTGGCATTGTCTCAGTTTTACAGATTCCTGAGGTAAATTTCATGTATAATTTTCTCCTGTTGTGGAGTTTCCTTTGGAAGGGTTGAATTGATGGCTAGGAGCTTTAGCTAGTGAGAAACACATTAACATAACAAAAAGATAATAAAATAATAATAAGAGAAGAAATCTGAAAGGAGGAAAACTGTTTCCCACTGGACTGCCAGAGACAGAATAAACCCAGTTTTTACCTGAAACAACAACCCAGGCTCTACAGCCATACAGGTCCTGGTCTCACCTGGATTCATTCAAACTCTGAACAACGTGTGTGTTAGCGACTGTCAAACAAAGTCGCTGAGCAGCTGAATAGGGGAATCCTTGTTGACGTGCCAGCTTATCAAAACCTTAATCCAAGATGCAGTTAAGATTATTTTGTTGACATTATCAATAACCAAGGTAGAACAGGATCCAAAGCAGCATAAAAATGGATCCGTAGGATTAAACGGTGATTAAGAACAAAAAACGTAGCTTAAGGCGGTCAGCAAAAAGGTAGACCTCCCCCATCACCCACTCACTAAAATCACCCAAGCCGCAACAGGTGATTTACAATCACTAATAGCACCACGTGATCCCACGCTACGCCTATCCACAACAGTGTGATAAAACTTTGACTGTTCGGCTTCAGATGCTGTTTGGTTTATTTTTCTAATCAGATTCAGCAGCATTTAGTTTCCAATCCCAAAAACATTTGTTGTACCTACAGCAACGTACATATTAATAAAGCTTTGGACATTTAAGAGGAAGAAAATAGATCAGTTTCAGACAGACTGTTTATCATTCTGATTATGTCTGTGTGGCTCGGCTCACCAACTGCTGGCCCTGAACGCCCCATGAGGCAAACTGGAGGACAGAGTCGGACACCTCCGGAGGGTTGAGCTCCCGCACCTCTCTGTGACAGCAAACGCACCACACATGAAGCATTTCACAACAAGAGCACATCTGATGATGTTTCTAGCACATCAGCGGGTTTATGTCACCTCGTGAACAGGTTGTAGATCAGATATGATGCCAGGAACGAATGTTTGTAGACCTGAAACCCAAAGAGAACATCATCAAATTCACCAACAAATCAGTTTTAATCAGATCATTTTTATCACCTACAGCTTCTAAATCAGAGGAGGAAGTTTTGCTGTTATTAATGGTCCTATTTGCTCCATGCAGTGTCTCACTCTGTTGTCTTTGTCCACCTTGCTGTTTATTTTAAACATCCGATCCGAGTTCTGGCCAATGAGTCCTGTCGGTTTCTGGACACAAGCTTTTGTTGTCTGCGTCGTCCACTCTGCTGTCCCCACCTCTCTGATGAAATCTGTCTTTGAGCAAACCATTCCAGTCTCGACACTGGAATGGTTGGTGTTTTCTGATGGGGATGATATGGCTCACCACCCAGGGCGGCACACTATGGTTAGGGGCGGGTGCGCCACGTCTTATCCATGAAGTGGACCCCAAATAAGTTTTTTATTGCTTATTTGCTTCTGCTGTATTGTACCAAGCATTAAAAGAAGTACTGCCGTCCACTAAGTCTGCCTAGTGACACTGAAGTTGGTATCTGATTTGAAACTTCAGATTAAAGGGCTATTTCACAGTTTTTAAATGAATCTGGACCACATGAATCTGCATCACTGTTAGCTTAAAATCTAAACTGGATCAGACCTCACCTGGTTTGTTCAACAATGAGCAAACTGTCTTTAAAACATTCATGTAATTTCTTTAATCTTTATTTTATTTTTTATCTGAAAAAAAACAAAAATTTCAATTGGGCTCTCTCTTAAAAGAAGATTACGGTTACACTGATCAATTGGTTAGTTTTTCTGGCTGGAAATAAATATCTTGTCATAAATAACCAACAAGGGCTGAAAATCTGCAGGAAGAGCAAAGATGGATGCCAGGAGACTGGAGTAAAGTTATTTTTCTCTTATGAATGCTCCTGATTGTTGGTTGCACCTGGAGAAGAAAAGCTGAGATTCACTATGAGTCCTGTGTGGAGCCAACAGTGAAGCATCCTGATCCAATCCATGTGTGGGGTTGTTCCTCCTTGAAGTCAGTGGGCTTCCTTCCATCCAGTTCTGCCTGAAAACTGTGGTGTGGATCCAAACGTCCTCCAAGAGCAACTTCTTTCAACGATCCAGGAAGAGTTTGGGGGATGGTCATAATGGAGCACCGTGTCACAAGACTAACCTGATGTGCAAAGATCAGAACATGGACATGTTGGACCTGTGGTCAGGAAGCTTCCCAGATCTGAACCCGATTGAGATCTGTTCCCAGAGGGTAGAAGCTGGCAAACTGGGATCAGCTCCAAGAATGGCCACCATCATTCAGGACCTGGTCCAGAGGTTAATCTCCAAGAGGTCAGAGGGATTTACAGAAGTTAAGTAGGAGAGCACCACTGAATACAAAAATCTAAATCTATAACTATATAAAGGTCAAAACATGTTGAAACCATAAAGAAGAACCAGTGTGTTGCTGCTAAAACCTTCAGCCATGATGACATTTAACCACCTGCTGGTTTTTACCTCGTCTGTTTCCAGTTTTACCAAACAAATTTAATTTCATGCTATTATGTTTCTAATCTGGGTCAAACCTTCAGAACCGGCCTGATGTTCAGGTAAATTCAGAACCGGCACGATGTACAGGAAAACATGCATTTTATGCTCCTCAGCGACAAAAATGGAAGATTCACGGTTTCCATCCGACTGAGGTTGTTTCCATCATTTTCTGAGGTGTGTTACGTTACTGAAGATAAATGTGATTTTATGTGGTTTAAACCACAAAAACTCAAAGTCATGAAGAAACATCCGTTTTGATGCTCCATAAATGAAATGAGTTGAATGGAATCATATTTCAGTGGATTTAGGGGAGATGTCGTTTTCTGTACTTTATTATAGTAAATTTTAAATGTTTTGTGGCTTCCGCACATTTTCAGGCATTTTGTACATGCCAAGCTGTGTGTAAAACATTGCACCACAAGGTTTTTGTGCATAAGTACGCTTCATACATGAGGCCCCTGTTTGGTGGATGAACCAAACCACACTGAGATGGATGAAGACAGGACAGATTGAATGCTGACAGTGTAGAAGATGACCAGCAGCTCTTGTGGAAGGTTGAACTTCTTGAGTTGCCTCAGGAAGTACAGTCTCTGCTGGACCTTCTTCAGAACATTGTTTATGTGTGAAGACCATCTCAGGTTCTGAGAAATGGTGGTTCCTAGGAACCAGAAGTGGTCCAAAGCAGAAACAGTATTGTTGAGGATGGTGAGGGGGGTATGTGGGGGTGCTGTTCTCCCAAATTCCACGATCATCTCCACAGTCTTGAGTGGGGTTCCAGGTAGTTCTGACCACACCAGTGTACCAGCCGATCCACCTCCTGTCTGTATGCAGACTCATCACCGTCCTGGATCAGACCAATAACAGTGGTGTCACCTGCAAACTTAAGGAGTTTCACAAACGGGTCCGCTGAGGTCCAGTCATTTGTGTAAAATAAGGATAAAATAAGGATTTAACAGTTATTAATGGGTGTTTTCTAATGAAGAGACAAATTTAATCAAATGAAAACTATTTCAGCTATAAGCATACAGTTAAAACAGGATATTTACATAATCATCATCATCATACTAATTCTGTTGTTTTATGCATGCAAACATGTTTTATATCTCAAGCTAAAGTTCTTAATAATTTAAAGTAAATCTGACAGATTAGAGTTTGATGAAGTGAGTATTTCTAATTTATAGGTTATTTAATGAAGAAAATGACCAGAACAGGCTGCAACATCAGCTTGGTAACAATAATCCAGGCAAACATTTCCCTGAGCTGCATGATGAATGCTGCTGAGCTTCTTCATCAAGGTCTGGAATTTTCCTCAGCTGATCTACTCAACCTTCAGTCCCAACCTGGACAACTGTTAGGGTTTTTATGACTTTTTGTATTGTTTATCACTCATCTAAGTGCTTTTTCCTCCTTACATGTTGCAGGAAGGGAGATGGTCACAAGAATGAGTTATGCTTTTATTATTTTATTATTTTACTAGCAGCATCTGGGGGCTATTCACCAGGTCCCCACTTCCCACTTCCTCTATTTGTTTATAATCAAGACAAATGAACCCTAACCTTTCTGACCCCCCCCCCCCCCCCCCCCCACACACACACACACCCTGAATGTTTGTTGAACTGTGTGTGACCAAGCATGTATAAATAAAGAGGGAGGAGTGTTAATAGTTCGTAGTTTTGCACTGCAGAGTGTGACCTACCCTTGCAAGTATAACTGACTGCGTCGTTTCCTTACCTCTGAGTTGATTAATTAATACCTATAGTTAATTTGGTCCTTCGAGCCGGATATTATAAGAACTAAACTGATTTTATCTTTCTTTGCAGTGACTGGCGGATCTCCGGGAACAGCCTGACGTCGAGTTAAGCTCTGCCGTACAGCCGCATCTAGGCCTGGTGGCTGAAAGTCCCGGTGTGTGACGTTCGCATCTGGCCGGTGGATTATTGTCTTACTCGGCGCCGGGTGACTCTGGAGGTCCGACAGAGTCACCTGAAAGTCAACTCCGAGGTGAGACAGTTTTAAAATACAGTACATGAGATAAGAGTAAGCGCTATATAAATGAAAGAAGAAAAGTACTTTAAAATCGTTTGGTAGTGTCTCGCCGGTTAAGGACACTGCATTGGGAAGGTTTTATTTCGCCGCAAAGAAATAGTGATAAATTTAGGTAGTTATCTCGCCATAAAGAGATTAAAAACGACTAGGCGCCGTAAAGTGAACTGGATAATTTGGTTGGTAACATTCCACTGGAAGGGAATGAAATTAAGTGTTGAATAATAAAGAGAGCTCATAAACTAAACTAGGTCGACCATACATATTGCTGAAGGGACATAAATATGTTAAAATACAAATTGTGTGAGTGGTGTTTTGTGTGTTTGGAAGACTAAGCATTTTGGAAGAATCTTAGTAGGATTCTGCTGGTCTTGTGTTTTCTTTTGCCCAGAATAGAAAGACGTATTGGTGATTTATGGAGATAAAGGTCGGGTTTAATCCCAGAAAATGAACACCGCTGCGAATTAGTCGCAGTAGAAGGGCGTGTTAATGTCCTCTCCTTGAATCTCATGACAGTTAACTTCTATCTGGGACATTTATAGTATTGTGAACTAAAATTAAACATCATGGGGAAGAAACAAAGTAAACTAATTAACTTAGAAGGAGATGTAAAGTTTATGGAGAATTATGTAAAAGGAGCAGGTATGATCTGTCATAGATGGAACAAAAAACATGGTTTCTTGGGTAAACTAAATATTAACGATATCTTAAAATTGCAAAGGGATTTAAAATTAGAAATAATAAAAACCAAGAAACCAACTAAAAAGGAAAAGAGAAAGGTTGAGTATAAATTCTCAGACAAATGGCTGGAACAAAGTAAATTAAGAAACATTCAGAGGCAAGATAAGAAGGAGAAGCGACAGGAGAAGCTGACAGCTGCAGTCTTGGTGCGCCCACATGAGGAAACAGTGGTTGCATCCAGACAGCGAGGTGTTCAGCCCCCTGCCGTGCAGGAAGCAGGACAGGAGGCTGGAGCACAACAAATTGGAGGAGAGATGGAAGGAGCAGTTCCTAAAACTCCTATAAGTAAGCAAGAAAAATTAAGTAATCCTTTTAAAACAGAAGAACAGAGCTCTTCTAGTGAGTCCTGGTCTCCTAATTCCTGGTGGGACACAGGAGTGCGAACTAGGAGTCAAGATAAGAAAATTACTCCTAGCATATACCCAGGCGAAGCCTTAATGGCTCACGAACAGAAATTTCATCCATCTGAAATAAATTTAGAGGGAGACACATTTCCTCTAGTTGAGCTAGCAAATCAAAACGTAGGTGATGCTAATCACCGACAGCCGCCAACTATTCTAGTATATAGACCATGGACACAGGAAGACAGAACTGCTGCTTTAAAAGGTATCCCATCGATACAAGAAGGCGTGGAAGAATTTCTAGAAGCTATTACAGAACTCAGAGGAAGTTTTCATCTTAATGGCAGAGAGATGCTCCAGTGTTTTACCCAGCTGTTTGGTCATCGCTGGTGCAGAGTAGCAGGAGGTTTCACTGGATGCGATGATAATGGTGACATATTGGCACATAATTCACTAGATTTAAGAGACGCCTTACGCTTACTCTTTGAAAGAATTCGAAGAGTTTATATACAGACAGCAGATTATGGTAAAATCTCACAATGCAAACAGAAGGAGGAAGAAGACCCACAAGATTTCTTGGATAGGATGAGACGTGTTTTTAGAGCAAACTCTGCTATACCATATGATGAAGCAGAGGCAGGAGCCTATCAGCAACAGTTGAAGAGAGCCTTTTTGCAAGGCCTTAAAATTGAACTCAGACGGTATATAGATAAACACTGGGTTCATCAAAATACAGGAACTGTTACACAAGCTTTAGAGTACGCGGAGCACGCTCATAAAACACAGCAAGATAGGAAGACAGATACGTTTGCAATGCAAGACAGTTTAATGGCTTTGCATCGCTCAGGGGTAAGCGGGCAAAGAGGACGGAGGGGATTTAGAGGTCACAGAGGAGGAGGAGGAGGAGGAGGAGGGCCACTACATAGTTACACACAGAGCAATGTGTGTCTGAGGTGTAGAAAAATAGGGCATTATGCTAGAGAATGTAGGACAATTTTACAAAACCCTGGTGCAAAAGATGAAAACTGCTGGATCTGCAATGAGCCAGGACATCACCGACCCCCTCCTGGACCCCCTGCAGTTTGCCTACAGAGCCAACAGGTCTGTAGATGATGCAGTCAACTTAGCCCTTCACTTCATCCTCCGGCACCTGGACTCCACAGGAACCTACGCCAGGATCCTGTTTGTGGATTTCAGCTCTGCCTTCAACACCATCGTCCCAGTTCTGCTACAGGAGAAACTCTCCCAGCTGAGTGTGCCCGACTCCACCTGCAGGTGGATAACTGACTTCCTGTCTGACAGGAAGCAGCGCGTGAGGCTGGGGAAGCACTTCTCTGACTCCCTGACCATCAGCACCGGTTCCCCCCAAGGCTGTGTTCTCTCTCCTCTGCTCTTCTCCCTGTACACCAACAGCTGCACCTCCAGTCACCAGTCTGTCAAGCTTCTGAAGTTTGCGGACGACACCACCCTGATCGGACTCATCTCTGATGGTGACGAGTCCGTGTACAGATGGGAGGTGGACCATCTGTTGGACTGGTGCAGCCAGAACAACCTTGAGCTCAACGCTCTAAAGACAGTGGAGATGGTTGTGGACTTCAGGCAGAACCCAGCCCCACCTGCCCCCATCACCCTCTGTGACTCCACAATTGACACTGTGGAATCTTTCCGCTTCCTGGGAACCATCATCTCCCAGGATCTCAAGTGGGAGCCAAACATCAGCTCCCTCATCAAGAAAGCCCAGCAGAGGATGTTCTTCCTGCGGCAGCTGAAGAAATTCAACCTGCCAAAGACTATGATGGTGCACTTCTACACAGCCATCATTGAGTCCATCCTCACCTCCTCCATCACCATCTGGTACGCCGCTGCTACAGCCAAGGATAAGGGCAGGCTGCAGCGTGTCATTCGGTCTGCTGAGAAGGTGATTGGCTGCAGTCTACTGTCGCTCCAGGAACTGTACACCTCCAGGACCCTGAAGCGGGCAGGGAAGATTCTGGCTGATCCCTCCCACCCCGGTCACAGACTCTTTGAGACTCTCCCCTCTGGCAGGAGGCTGCGGTCCATCCGGACCAAAACCTCACGCCACAAGAACAGTTTTTTCCCATCTGCCACCAGCCTGGTTAACAAAGCCCGGAAACCACCCTGACACTCTCCCTTTCACCCACACCCCCCCTCTATACTGACAGGACACCTGTAACCTGTAACTCTATGCGTTACATTAACGTTCAGCTTGGACTCCTGCTTTACTTGCACAATGATCACCTGCACTGTTGTATTGCTCTTGCATCCTATACTGCTCTATATTTACTCTCACTCACTTAAAACTGTGCACATATATTTATATTATATTGTAGATATGTTTATACTGTTTAATTTGTATTGTATTGCACCGACTACGCCAAAACAAATTCCTTGTATGTCCAAAAACGTACTTGGCAATAAAGCTTTTCTGATTCTGACATTTTGCAAGAGAATGTAATGAAAAGCGGGTGTATAAACCCAACTTTACCCAGAATTGACAATTACAGCCACAGCCTCCACCTCCTCCCCCACTAGCAGAGAGAAACAGTAGTGAAATGGAGGAAGTTGACATACAAGCAGCACTGGAACTTATAGCACTAAGTAGGACGCAAGATTTGCCATATAAAAACATCATAATAAATGGCAAAGTATATAGCTGTTTGTGTGATACAGGGGCATGTAGAACTGTGCTAACTAAACCTCCACCTGGAGTAAAATATTCTAACACCGCAGTGCATGTTAGATCAGCAGCTGGCACATCAGAGGTACATTACCTAAGTGCACCAGTAACAATAACAGAACCTGAGACAAAACTTACTTGTCAGACTCCTGTTCTGATAAGTCAAAAATGTCCAGTAAACCTGTTGGGAAAAGATCTTATGCAAAAGTTGCATATAAATATAGTATCAACAGAAACAGGTATGAAAGCTGTAGTAGAAGAAGATGCCATAATCCTAAATGAACTATCACAGCCACATTATTACTGGTCCTTCGATCTAGGCCCCACACCAACAGCTCGAGAACTGCTGAGGAGAACCAGAGAAAAACAAACTTCCCAGGAGGCACAGTACATGCCAGATACTGAACTCTATGTAACCATGAGATATAAAAATACTCCAGGGCCAGATTATCAATATGATACTGTTTTTCACAGAGAAAATAATCAGACTGTTCCCATACAGCACCTGTATGTTGACCCCAAAACAGGGAAATCCTCCACCTCATTCATACTGTCAGGAAGACAGCTTCAACAGTTTAAAGACAGTACACCTCATCTGTCATTTACTAAACCTGTGGGGGGTCAGTGGAAAGAATTAGAAAACTTTATACAGCGTGCTGAAAGACGGAGATATGAGGCATTAACAAGCTCTGACTGGAAAGTAGATCCTAACACAGGAATCTGGAAACTCACTCTAGGGTGGATAGTCAAAGTTCATCCAAAGACACATTTGGATGAGGCAAAGTGACAAATACAGGGCCTAGCTGAAAGCAAAGAGAGCAACAGGCACCCTGCCTTAGCTGCTGTCCCACCTGAACTGTGGTCCCAATCATCGACTGATGTAGGACTTATAAAGGGGTTTCCACCATATAAGGTTAAATTAATATCTGAAGAACGGCCAGTAGTTCGCCAGTATCCCTTGAAGCCAGAAGCTGAAGAGGGTATTAAGCCAGTAATACAGGATATGTTGAAGTCAGGAATATTAAGGGAAGCACCTGATGCTACATGTAACACACCTATCTTTCCAGTGCAGAAAGTCAGCACAGGAAAGTGGAGGATGGTTCAGGATCTTAGACCGATAAATAAAATAGTGTGACATGCGATTCCAGACGTCCCGAATCCACATACATTACTGCATTCATTAACTCCAGATAAAAAATATTTCTCAGTGGTAGATCTTAGCAATGCTTTCTTTACAGTACCACTGCATGAAGAGTCACAGCATTTATTTGGCTTTCAGTTTAAAGGGAAAAAATACACGTACACCAGACTACCACAAGGCTTCAGTGAAAGCCCACATGTATATACACAAGCCTTAAGATACTCTATGAGCACCTGTGAGGTGCCTGAACATAGTCAAGTCATGTTGTATGTAGATGATATTCTTATAGCTTCAGACACTCAACAACACTGTGAGGAAGGTACTATAACAGTTCTGAAACATCTCTACCAGACGGGGCACAAAGCCTCTAGGGATAAACTGCAGTTTTGCAAGGAGAAAGTGATTTATTTGGGACATATGTTATCACAACATAGTCGTTCACTCCTAAGTAGTAGAAAAACAGCCATACAAGAAGCCCCAAAACCACGGACTAAACAACAAATGATGTCCTTTCTGGGACTGTGTAATTTTTGCAGAGAATGGCTACCAGACTTTGCAGCCATTGTACAACCCTTGCAATCTATGATCTATGGCAAATACATGACATTAAAAGACAAAATCATATGGACTAAGGAAGGAGAAGCAGCATTCACAGAGCTAAAAAATCTGCTTCAAACAACAGTCATCTTATCTCTGCCGGATTGTAGCCAGCCTTTCACACTTTGTGTAGATGCATGTAAGGGTTATATGAAAGCTGTATTAACCCAGCCATTTGGCTCCAAAAACAGACCTTTAGCATTTTATTCTAAAAAACTGGACTCTGTGGCATCTGGATTTCCAAATTGTCTGCAGAGCTGCATCGCAGCAGCAGAAGCTGTAAAGCAGACAGCTGAAATTGTGTGGTGCCACCCGCTCACACTGAAAGTTCCTCATTCAGTGCCACTTGTATTGCTACAAACCTCACTTTCTTTCTTGACTCATGCAAGGCATATCTGCTGCATATTACGTTGACCTCATTGTTACTCTCACAACCAAATATAACTTTGCAAAGATGTGGTCCACTGAACCCTAGCACGCTAATTCCAACAGCAGAAGATGGAAAACCACATTCTTGCAAAACAAAGGTTGAGGAAGATACAAAACCTAGGCAAGATATCTCTCAGACACCTCTGGAAAACTCACAAATAATTTTTGTAGATGGATCAGCATCAAAAGATATGGAAAAAACAGAGTTGGTTATGCAGTAACCACTGAAACTAAAATTATAGAATCACAGGCCCTGCCCCATACATGCTCAGCACAGACTGCAGAGCTGTATGCTGTTATCAGAGCGTGTGAACTATATGAAGGAAAAATCCTAACCATTTATACAGACAGCCAATATGTATTCAGTTCTGTTCACCATTTTGCTAAAATATGGGAAAATAAAGGGTTTAGAACATTATCTGGAACAGAATTGACACATTTTAATCTGTTAAAACAACTGCTGTTAGCTATCCAGCTACCTGCAAAGATAGCACTTTGTAAATGTAAAGCGCATCAATCTAATGAAACCATGGAAACGAAGGGGAACACCTTTGCTGATATTTCTGCTAAAATAGCTTCGAGACTTCCCCTCACTTTGAAAATGTCAGATCTCTTATTTATAGATACAGATGTGCTGAAAGATTCACAACAATCTGCACCAGCTGCAGAAGTTAAATCTTGGCTGAATAGAGGGGCCATAAAGAAAGATGACATTTATCATTTGGAAAATAAGCCAATATTACCAAAGAATTTATACAAGACGGCGGCCCATGTGACACACGGGGTTTCCCATGTGTCGAGAAGGGGAATTATACACTTAGTAAATCTACATTTCCATACCATAAATTTTTCTGACTATGCAAAAAACTTTTGTAGATCATGTATTATTTGCTGCAAACATAATCCACAGGGGAACATGAGACCCAAAAGAGGCCAGTTCCCAGCAGCAATTCATCCCTTTCACACGATACACATGGATTTCATAGAGTTATCATGGTCAGGGGGAAAGAAATATTGTTTAGTGGTTATAGATGCATTTTCGAAGTGGGTTGAGATATATCCTGCCAAACACTGTGATGCGCTCACAGTGGCGAAGAGTTTAGTGACACATTACTTCCCTACATATGGTATCCCACAAATCATAAGATCAGATAATGGGACTCATTTTGTAAATAATGTAATAGAACTGTGCTCTAAAGCATTAGGGTTTCAGTTAAAAAACCATTGTTCTTACCACCCACAATCTGCTGGGCTGGTTGAACGAACAAATGGAACAAAAAAAAATAGATTAAGGAAAACAATGGAAGAAACAGGGAGGCCATGGCCTGAATGTCTATCTCTGGTTAAATTATGGATGAGAATAACTCCACATCAAACTGGTCTCACTCCATTTGAAATAGAAATAGCAGACCTTTTCCATTGCCATCAGAAATGGATGACATAGGAAAAGCACAGCAGGAAACATCATTAGCTGAATGGATGAATAAGATGTTACAAACAAAAGAAGTACAGTTGTCCAGTAGTCTGCCAGTAAATTCTGCTCCGATTTCACAGGAGAACCTGAGGCCTGGGGACCTGGTCCTGATTAAGACACTTCACAGAAAGGACTGGAGCACCCCCTGCTGGAGAGGGCCATACCGTGTTCTCCTGACCACACCGACAGCTCTGAAAATCACAGAGAGACCATCCTGGATCCACAAGAGCCACTGTAAGCTAATATCACCGTTACAGGAGCCAAACCAACCGACGGGGTAACAGGGGAATGACCGGGTACAAAGGGGTTGGACCCATATGGTCCAACATCTCAAACCGGCGAAGAAAACAACTGACCTGTGCCCTATTTAGCATGGCTTTCTGTGACGTGTGGACAGGACTGATAAGCCTGAGCTCAAACATGGTAGCAGGGCTCTTTCTCTGTTTAAGACAGGATCCACAGGATGTAACATCACATGAGAAGAGATGGACAAGATTGTCACTGGACCCAAAAAGCAGATGATTATGATGACATGTTGTAAATGAATATATCTTCAATGCCTGAGTGTATTAATACTTGTACTTCATAAAATGACCTTATAGCAGAAAATTGAAAGAAGTTGTTTAAGTGAAATGAGAAAAAGTGCAATGATGATATGAACAAGGCTTGTTTTAATTATTTTACTTTTATTACATTTTGTTTTCTTTGTTTTATTATATTGTTTCACTCTGCCATGATTGGTGGTCGCCTGGGCGGAGGAACCGTGTGAGTGTTTCCCACAAAATAATCTGTTTTCCGTCCTGTGGGTTTGTGCTTACACAAAGTGTTTCATTTTACATGTATTCACTCATGACTTATTTGTGATAAAACAGGGGGGAACTGTTAGGGATTTTATGACTTTTTGTATTGTTTATCACTCATCTAAGTGCTTTTCCCTCCTTACATGTTGCAGGAAGGGAGATGGTCACAAGAATGAGTTATGCTTTTATTACTAGCAGCATCTGGGGGCTATACACCAGGTGCCCACTTCCCACTTCCTCTGTTTGTTTATAATCAAGACAAATGAACCCTAACCTTTCTGACCACACACACACACACACACACACACACACCCACCCTGAATGTTTGTTGAACTGTGTGTGACCAAGCATGTATAAATAAAGAGAGATGGGTGCCAACACTTTCTAGTTTTGCACTGCAGAGTGTGACCTACCCTTGCCACAAGTATAACTGACTGTGTCGTTTCCTTACCTCTGAGTTGACTAAATAATACCTATCAACAACCTTCTTCAGTACAAAGAAGACATTTTCCAGGGAATTTGATAAATGTAGCACCTGTAATTGAAATGCCTTCGTCTCCTTTAGAAAAGCACGTCTCCATCATTCAGCGGACGACCTTGGTAGGTGACACTTCAGTGATGACTTCCTGATAAGGCTTTCACTTTATGGTGGCACCTGAGACGTGAAGATGGCTGGAAGGATCCGTCAATGTGATGTGAGGAAGCAGGACCGGCATTATACGACATTCATGAGTATTTACTTATAATATCACATCAGTTCTTGTTGCTGCATCGTCAGACAACTTATTGATATATTTCTCAATTTTATGTTCAAAATAATTTTGAGTAGCAATTATTTCTCATGAATGAGGATAGTGCCAAATTACAATAAATACCTCATTAAATATTTTATTTGATGAGTTATTGTAATTTTTTATTAAGTGAAATTGGAAATAAATACACAAATAATTACTGCAAGATATATTTAATTATATATACCATAACTAAATAAAATTGATTTAAATAATTATGAGATGAGTTCTTTTTTTCTTTTGTCACCTTTCAGCCTCTATAGCGTGGAGGAGAAACAAACCCACAAGAAAGATGAATGTTCGATGATCTTTGGTTAAGTTTATGGTGCTTTTTGAGGACCATCCGACCTTCAGACTCAGATGTTGGATTTGTTGATAACTGTGCAGAGAAGAAAGCAGGAACTGACTCAGCAGTAGAGAGGCAGAGCTTGATGGTGATAAATTCACAGCCATCTGCAGACCGTGGTGCAGAGGAACTCCATTACTCTCCATTGATCTAGGCTGTCACTTTGATGATGAACATGTCTTCTCCATCCATCTAAGGAACACATCTAAAGCTCCAACACTGTGTCAGTCCTGCCAGGAACACCACTTTAATTATCACGCCTGCTCAGTTCATTCACAGGAAAATGTCCTCCAGCGTTTGGAATATGAAGCGGAACCGCCGGTCCTGCTGTGAACACAGAACCTGACTGTGAGAACAGTATTAGTCTGCTGATACAAGCAATGAAGATTCAGGGAGTTTGTTCAGCTGAAAGCTTGGATTTTAAAGAAGCAGCAGTAATGAAAAGGTTGATTTCTCACCACAACGGCTGCTGACGTTCATCCAGAAACATCTACCACACTTATTATTGTTGTTTCTAATTATTTTAAAATGTTTCAAACTGGGACTGAATCCTGAACTGGAAAATGTTTTAATATTAGATCTTTATTTAGATTTTATGGATCTAAATGATTAATTTATTTGGAGTTTCATTATAAGAGTTTTTAAATTTAGTTTTTTATTCATTTGCTTGATAGACATTGTTGGACCACTTGTTTGCTGAATGTTGGACCATTTGTACGTTGCTGGACGCCACCAGGCCTTGCAGCGTCATCGGCCATTTTGTATCCCAGGACAGTCCGCTATTACAAATCCCAGCGGCCACCGCGGCTGATAGGACGGGAGCGTCGCAGCTCTGATGCCACAGTCAACTACATAAAAGTGTATGAGACGGCCCACCATTGCTTTCCAGCTGAAACCGAGACGCGGTTACCTCGCAACTGGAGCATCTGGAAAAGAAAATCCCACGTGGACTTTCATTCATTCTCCCAGTTGGCCAATGAGAAAACTAAGCGAATTAAGCTTACAGTAATAAGAAGGCTTGTAAGTTTTCAACTTTACCGATCGAAGGCGTGGATTTAACACATAACCAAAAAAACCACGAAGTTTCAAGGGGAAGCAATTTTCCTCCTTGTTTTTTTTGTTCCAGTTGACTAGTGATGGTCCGTCATATCTTTCACCTTTCTGCCAAGGAGGCCACCAAGGACGAAAATCGGTCTGCTTTGCTGAGGATCCACGGACGCGTGCGAAGCTCTTCCCCCTCCTTTCTCTGCCTCTCTGGCCCAAGGAAGACAACATCAAGTAAAATCCACCTTTTATTTTCATTTCTTTATTAGAAATAGCTTGGGCAGGATAGAGGAGGTTTTAGTGCGATTAGATTCACCATTTATAGTCTAATGTGTTCTAAATTGTACATGCATGCAACCTTTTTTTTGAAACTTGACTGCTGTTGAATTTCAGAGGCCAGCGAGTGTCGCAAGTTGTGTTTTATTGTGCGAACACCTGAGCACAGGTGCGGTGAGGAACTGGACTGCTATAATAACCTTATGGTGAAAATCAACCATTTTCTTTGTCTTCAACTTCATGTTTTACTGGTTTGCTGCCAAAAAAGTTTATGATCCTTTGTCCTCTTGGTTTACAACTATGCTTGTAGGACGTTTTATGACAGCCTGTGTCCCGCTGAGCTACAATTTGGGGAGTGGCCTCCCCGAGCTTCGCTCAACCATATTTCTTTAGTAATTTTGCCATAACTGCCATAACTGCTGGTTTGATTCCATACACACCCACTGCTGTTTGTTTTGTTTTGTTCAGTTAGATATTTTACCCTTGTTAGTAGAACTTTGCATGTTTGATTAGGTGAAGATTATTGAATCAGAAGAGGAAGTTGTATCTGGGCTGTTGATTTAATAAATATTCACGTAGATAAAGAGAAGGCATTTGTGTTTATTTTGTGTAAGAGTGATTTGTCAGTCAAAATAAGGTCAAAGTTCCCCACGTTTCAGCAGAAACGGTTGATTAAACAGTGACATCTAGTAATAGTTATCAACTATTACTGAGAATTTACTAATTGTAATGATCAAGGGCTTTGAGCCACAATTACAACACCAGAGAACATCTCTGGTTTCGATTCATTAATAAGGATTTTTGGTGAAGAAATTAATTTGGTGAAATTATGATTTTTAATTATAATTATTGATAAATATTAATTAATCAATAATCGTATTCCCAACAATGTAAAATACCTGTGTTTATGGTTACCATGGTAACATTACCATACAATTATCGAAAAATAACCTTAATTTCTCAAAATCCAACATCGAACCAAACTAAACCTTTCCTGTTTTAGCTCAGTTAGGATGAACTTAATTATTTCTATTTGCTAAATGCCACAATGAGAGATTTTTCTTCCTTTCTTTGAACTTCTGTAGATTATTCTGACTTTAAACAATTTATGAAGGTCCAAATGATGAGGTCTCATGGCTCTGTGGACTTCTGATGGTTGGTTAATAACATCAGAGTTAAATAGAGGAACATCTGTGGATGTTTTTTAAGGCAACACCTCAAACTTTCTGCTTCCTTGTGTGACGTCAAGGAAAAATCTACAGAAACCAGCCAAGATATCAGGAGGAGAACTATGGATCTCCTCTAGTCTGGTTCATCCTTGAGTCCAATTTCCAGGTACCTGAAGGCTCCATCTGTTCAAACAATTATACGCAGGTATAAACAGCATGGGAACGTCCAGGCATCATACAGTTCAGGAAGGAGACTGGTTTTATGAAGAATTCATGAAGAAAAATCTCCTAAAGCAATCATTACATTCGGAAGTAACTCGGGGCTTACAAACACCCTAAACCATCCCCATGGAGAGACTCGACGGTGGCAGGATCATGTTGTGGGATGCTGGTCAGAGTTGATGGAAGATGGATGGAGCTAAATCCAGGGCAATCCTGCATGAAAAGCTGTTAGAGGCTGAAGAAGACCTGACCTCCATGGGCACAAACTCCAGTCATAAAAACTAGACTGCGTAGCCGTGAATTAGGTTTTTTAAGAACAATGCTGGGAATTTAATTTTTGTTCATGTTTAGGTAGGAATGTGTGGATTTGTTCTGTTGTGGATTTTCTTATCAAAGTGGGAGAGAAATCAGCTCATTAACAAGAGAAAGACCAGACTTTGTCTTCATAAGTTTATTCAAAGGCATTTCAGCGTTTGAAGACTCTGTCACTGAGTTTAGTCAGTGAAGCAGAGCAACGGACAGAAGTCACACACAGTATTTATACCAGAATGAGGGTGTTTTCTCAACTTGAAAGAGTTTAGAAATATGGTCCCTAGACCCTCCCTGGGTCAGAGGTGACCAAGTTATTTTTGAGAGCACCCATCTGCCATCCCTTTAGATACAACACTTCAGGGAGTGTTAACTATAAAACTCCTGATAATGAATTTAGAGCCCCTCTCCTCTAAGTAACCAAAACACAGAGCTCAGAGAGGAGAGGTAAAGAAAAGTTCAGAGCACTAAAAGAATTTTCCACAACACTACATTTAGCATGGATGGAGGACAGTGCCAGCGCAGCTGCTGCTGAGGAAGGCATTACTTCATGATTTAGTGAAACAACAAGATCATTGTCCAGATTAATATTTTTAAAATCACGTACGGTTACTATACTCTGTCATTTAGTGAGGTGCAGATCAGAATAGCTGTTTCCATTGAAGCAGAGTTGTGTTTACAGACTTATAAAAGCTAGCTTAAACAGGGCCCGCAGCATCACTCCTCAGGTCACATATGTCCAAATATTCCACTTTGAGGTCATTTCAGTCTGCTTAAAATCACCACCGTGGAGAATAATGTCTCCTGATATAAAATGAATCTGGATCGTGTTGCTCTGACTTTCTGTCAACCCTGGCACTTTAAAGAGTGACACTATGGAGGACTCTGTCCTACCAAAGTGCAACTATGTGAACTAATACAGCACGCAGAGTCTGATGATGTGTTTTTACCGCATGTCAAATGTGTTTTGGGACTTTTTAGTTAATTCTGTATTATTTATCTTAAAGTATGCTGTGTTAAAACTGGATCATCTGTGTTGTCATGGGAACATTCAAACATTTCAGTCTGGATATGTTCAAAGCTGGTGGAGACCAACCCCAAAAGACCTGCCGCCATTGGTGGTTCTACTGAGTTCTGACTCAGGGGGGCTGAATACACACATACACCGCACCTTTCAGAGTTTTCCTTCCTCTCCAGAGTTCTGCAGTTCTCTGTGTGGGTCTGTGACATAAAATTCCAATGAAATACTTTAAAGTTTGCAATGTGATAACATGTGAAAAAGTTAAAGATGTCGGAATGTTTTGCAGGGTTCTGTATTGGTGTCAACATTCTGGCCCGTTCATTCAGGCAGTAGTGCTGCAACAATTTTAACTCAAATAAATGTTATGAGATTAAATGGAATTAAGAACCAAACATAGTCAATACGAAGGAATATTTCAGTACTGTTAACAGGGAAGAACCAAGCCCAGACCGGCCCAAATCAGAACTAAAGGGAGAAGTAGGGAAGCTAAGATAAGTGGGACTGAAAATGTTCAATAACACGTTTTGGCTCAAATAAATAAATTATATTATTAATATCCAGAAAAAAACAGCAAAACCACAACAGAAAGCAAAATTGTGGAAGGTAAATCTGTGGTCATGTTTACAACATCTTATTCACGGTAGATGCTTGTTTCCTGTTTAAATCAGCAGGTGATGAAACCGTGTGGGAACAATAACCAATAATTCTCCTTCGTCCACAGAAACCAGCAGCTGATTTCAACAGTTTGAAGAAGAAATTCCCCACAGGGACTCCAGGCATGTTTAAGATGACCACCAGGTTCTGATTTATTAAAATAGCTCCTCTGTCATGCAGATGGTAGCTGGCAAACAGGCTCTGTTTGTGCAGCATTAATGAGTTTTCCAGGATTTGTGTGCACAGCATGTTTCTATCCTCAGGGGCCCCAGATTTAGCTGCTTTCAGTTGGATCACAAGTATCAGCCAAGATATGAAATTAAATAAGGGTCAGAAATTCCTCCCAGTGAGCTTAGCGTGGGATATAAGAGTGTAATTATTTTGTTCGCTTAATGATTGCAGCACTGAGTAAAGACTCCTAATGAGAAACAATAAAAAGATTTGTTGGAGTGAAAACATCTGAATTCAGGAACTATTTGTGAAAGAGTCCACCTGCAGAGGAAGTTCCTGTTTCTGGATCTCAGTGAATTATTCAGCATCTAAATGTATGGCTGGAGTAAAACCATTCATAAGCATACAGACACGAGTCTGTGTTCAAACCTTAAACCCAGAGTCCAAATTCCAGGAACCAGACCTGAAGAGCACCGACTGAACAAATTTCATTCTATAATGTTGGTGTTTGATGATACACTGCTTCAAGTATAAGGAACTCTTTGAAAACACAACAGATCTCCATTAGAAAGAAAATCCTGCTGGATATCCATCCTGATGTGGATGGGTAAAGTGTCGGAAGCAACAGGATGCCATGTTATTTGATGAAAATGAAAAGGATCAACCCACAGAGGGCTTAAACCAAAGTCAACGAGAAATGTAACCTGAAAAACTAATGCAGCAAGCTGGTCCAGTCTGCTGAAAAGTCATTGCAGCAACTGAATATGGACCTCAGCAGGCATATGTGAGGGGGCAGTCAGAACTGTGCAGGGGCTTTATGCTCCTGCATGTTTATTGTTGCTGTTGATTAGTGTTTTCTTTATGGGATTGGGATAAACTGTGTAGTGCTGTGCAATTTGCCAAAGTGCACTGGTTTTCCCCCAGTTGGGCTTCTTTTGAACACGGGCTGAAAAAAATAGCTTTGGGCATGGTTGTTCAAAGTTGGGCTACTTTCAGAACATTTGGAGGGTTTTTAGAAATTATTCATGGGGCAATTCTATCAAAATAGTTGTCCTTGTGTGGCGAAAAATGAAAAACCTCCACATCTCAAAATGTCGTTTCTTTTTACTCATATCAATAGTTCTTTTATTTTGAAAAATCTAATCTGTTGAATATGACATCATCAATCAGTGATGGTCATTGGTTAATCAAGTGTCACTGTGAAATTATATTGGTCAATTGTAAACGCCCAAAACGCTGTTAAGAGTTCATCTAATATACAGTGAAGTGCAGCCTTTACTTTGTTAGGCTTTGACTTGATGTTGAGAGACAGCATCATGCTGAAGAGGAAAATACAACAGATATCCAGAAAGCTAAAACCAGATCAGCACCACATCCCAATTGGATCTGGTACTGGCCAGAACATGCACAGACATGTTCGGAGGCAGGTGCTCAAGGCAATAAAGGGCATCTGTTGCCAAATGTATTTATACGATTACAATGAAAAAAAACAGGATATATTTATGGTTTTATAGCCTCGCTTTTCTTGGCATTATGCTGCAAAATTTGAAGATGAAATGAAATAAATGTTCTGCTAAGCATCGTAATCAAAAGAGACTCATTGAATCAGGTCAGAAAACAATAAACATTATTTGACTGTTTTGTTGAGTTGAAACATTACACAAATAATAAACCATCACCAATATCAATATAACTCACCAAACGTTCATGTAGCTCAACTTAAGACCTGCCCTTCATTTCAAATCACAAACCTGCTTTAGGTAGTTAATGTTAACAATGGGTCTATTATTATCCTAATGAAATCAAACAGACAGCTAAGTAACAGTTTTCTATTTATTTATCTATTTTGTTTGCTGCTCTATATCATGTAGCATTATATTTAGCCTTATTATATATTACATATATTAATTAGCCTGTAATGTTAACTACGTAGCAAATTGATTCCTCAACTGTTGAAGTAGAAATGCTGCATGAAAAGAGCTCCTTTTGTAAAAATGATTTTATCTACACAGAACAGAGTTTTGGCCAGCATGCTGTAATTATAAAATACTGTTGAATATCTAGTTAGGCTACTAGACATTCAGAAAAGTGGTTGTGGTCATTCTTTTTTTTTCTTCTTCAGACTTTAACATCAACATAATGAAGTGAAATTAGTGAAATGGTCTAATTTGTCTGTTTGTATATCTTCCTCTCTTTGTCTCTTCGTTAAACCTGACAAACATCAGTCAGCAGTTGGATAAGGCTTTGATATCACGGATTTCTGATTCCTGATTCCTGCATACAGGCAGAAACTAAAGCTCTGCAAACCTGTTGTGAGGATGACAAGGAAGTGGAGCAGTGAGGCTGTGGATAATCTCCAGGCGTGTTTAGGCTGTACAGACTGGGATGTGTTCAGGACTACTACCAACAGTCTGGACGAGTACACAGAGGCTGTGACTTCCTACATCAGCTTCTGTGAGGACAGCTGTGTACCATCATGCACCAGGGTGAGTTACAACAACGACAAACCCTGGTTCACAGCCAAACTCAGAAGGTTAAGACTGGATAAGGAAGAGGCCTTCAGGAGTGGGGACAAAGACATATACAGAGAGGCTAAGTACAAGTTTGGCAATGCAGTGAAAGAGGCCAAACGACTGTACTCTGAGAAGCTCCAAAACCAGTTCTCAGCCAATGACCCTGTGTCTTTGTAGAAAGGGCTCAGGCAGATTTTACCAATGACAAGCCGAAAGCCCCCCACTCCATCAACGACCGACACCTCGCCAACGACCTGAACGAGTTCTACTGCCGCTTTGAAAGACAAAGGGACAGTCCTGCAACCATCCCCCACGACACCTCCACCACCCCCACCTCCCAAACCTCAAGAGGGACCTTGGCACCTCCAACCCCCACCCTGAAGTTCCCCCCCACCAGCCCCCTACCCACGCCGAGGACGGCTCTTTCCATCCAGGAGAGGGACGTCAACAAACTCTTCAGGAGACAGAACCCCCGGAAAGCTGCTGGTCCGGATTCTGTCTCACCAGCCAGCCTGAAGCACTGCGCTGATCAGCTGTCTCCAGTCTTCACAGACATTTTTAACACCTCACTGGAGACATGTCATGTTCCAGCCTGCTTCAAGTCCTCCACCATCGTCCCTGTTCCCAAGAAGCCAAGGACCACAGGGCTTAATGACTTCAGACCCGTCGCCCTGACCTCTGTGGTGATGAAGTCCTTTGAGCGCCTTGTGCTCTCACACCTAAAAGACATCACCGACCCCCTCCTGGACCCCCTGCAGTTTGCCTACAGAGCCAACAGGTCTGTAGATGATGCAGTCAACTTAGCCCTTCACTTCATCCTCCGGCACCTGGACTCCACAGGAACCTACGCCAGGATCCTGTTTGTGGATTTCAGCTCTGCCTTCAACACCATCGTCCCAGCTCTGCTCCAGGAGAAACTCTCCCAGCTGAGTGTGCCCGACTCCACCTGCAGGTGGATCACTGACTTCCTGTCTGACAGGAAGCAGCACGTGAGGCTGGGGAAGCACGTCTCTGACTCCCTGACCATCAGCACCAGTTCCCCCCAAGGCTGTGTTCTCTCTCCTCTGCTCTTCTCCCTGTACACCAACAGCTGCACCTCCAGTCACCAGTCTGTCAAGCTTCTGAAGTTTGCGGACGACACCACCCTGATCGGACTCATCTCTGATGGTGACGAGTCCGCGTACAGATGGGAGGTGGACCATCTGTTGGACTGGTGCAGCCAGAACAACCTTGAGCTCAACGCTCTAAAGACAGTGGAGATGGTTGTGGACTTCAGGCAGAACCCAGCCCCACCTGCCCCCATCACCCTCTGTGACTCCACAATTGACACTGTGGAATCTTTCCGCTTCCTGGGAACCATCATCTCCCAGGATCTCAAGTGGGAGCCAAACATCAGCTCTCTCATCAAGAAAGCCCAGCAGAGGATGTTCTTCCTGCGGCAGCTGAAGAAATTCAACCTGCCAAAGACTATGATGGTGCACTTCTACACAGCCATCATTGAGTCCATCCTCACCTCCTCCATCACCATCTGGTACGCCGCTGCTACAGCCAAGGATAAGGACAGGCTGCAGCGTGTCATTCGGTCTGCTGAGAAGGTGATTGGCTGCAGTCTACTGTCGCTCCAGGAACTGTACACCTCCAGGACCCTGAAGCGGGCAGGGAAGATTCTGGCTGATCCCTCCCACCCTGGTCACAGATTCTTTGAAACTCTCCCCTCTGGCAGGAGGCTGAGGTCCATCCGGACCAAAACCTCACGCCACAAGAACAGTTTTTTCCCATCTGCCACCAGCCTGGTTAACGAAGCCCAGAAACCACCCTGACACTCTCCCTTCCCCCCCCCCCCCCCCCCCCCTTTTTATACTGACAGGACACCTGTAACCTGTAACTCTATGCGTTACATTAACGCTCAGCTTGGACTCCTGCTTTACTTGATGAATGATCATCTGCACTGTTGTATTGCTCTTGCATCTTATACTGCTCTATATTTACTCTCACTCACTTAAAACTGTGCACATATATTTATATTATATTGTAGATATGTTTATACTGTTTAATTTGTACTGTATTGCACCGACTACGCCAAAACAAATTCCTTGTATGTCCAAAAACGTACTTGGCAATAAAGCTTTTCTGATTCTGATTTCATGAATACAAAACGTGTAGGCAATGCGTTATGCAGCCATCCATGCATGGACGCTGACTGTAGAAAATGCAAGCGTTTTTCAGAAGGTATCGCTCCAAAATGCACCCCTCTTCGGCCCCTTTTTTTTAAAGAAACACTGGGCCAGAAGCACTACAATGTTAAGCATACGCGGTTATTGTGTGATGCCGCATACGTGGTCTAAAAATTGAAACTTGTGCGGAGATGTCCGGCGGACGTCCGCTTTGAGTCCGCGTGGACAAGTATGCGCGACTGTGTTTTGCCCTTAAGTGTAGGAGGAGTCGGGGAGGCAGAGGCAAGTTTGGGCTTGTGATTGAGAATTGATTTGAGGGAGTGAGGCATTTGTTTGAGGGGGCATTGCCCCCTCTTGCCCCTGCATAAAGCCGGCCACCGTCCTCAGTAGTTAACATGACCGAACCAGGGCATCACTGAGCTCCTGGACATTTTTAGGTGCAACCTGGTAGCGTTAGATGGACCTAAACATGATGCACCAGACACTATTAGACTTAGGTCAGGAGAGCATGGGGGCAGTCAATGGTATCAACTCCTTCTTCCTAAAGAACATCCCGAGTGTCACATGAGGCCAAACGTTATCATGTACCAGGAGGAACTCAGGACCCACTGCACCAGTCAACGTTCTAACAATGGGTCTAGGGATTTCATCCTGGTCTCATCCATAGACATGCCTCCCCACACCAGCACTTACCCACCACCAAACCCATCATGTTGAATAATGTTGCAGGCAGAGTAAATTTCACCGCAGCTTCTCCAGACCCTTTTCACATCTGTCACAGGACGCCAGTGCCAATCCTGCCAATGTAGGTGTTCACTAGTAAATGCCAGTCAAGCTCCATGATGCAGGGCAGTGAACACAGGGTCTACTAGAGGACTGTGCTGGGAGACACAGCAAACCTTCGGGAAATGGCACATACTGATGTGCCATCCTGGTGGCGTTGGACTTCTTGTGCACCCACTATAGGGTCTAGGCATCATCTCATGCTAACAGAAGGGACACTTACCCTGGTCCAATGCAACACTACTAAAAAGCTGCCATAAATGAAGAACACATGTCTGTGGCCTCAACCTGCAAAACCATTCCTGTTTTTTAGAATCATCTCATTGTTTCACTGAACAGTGTTTCTATATTTTTACTTTATTATCTTCTGGTTAATTATGCAGCATTCAGACTGGGGGCTTTAGGAGTTAAGAAAGTTCCCATTTCTGGGGGTGGCAGGGTTAGGGTTACAGTATGTAGCAGTGACTTTAAATGGTAAAGGGCCTGCACTTGTAAAGTTTTTTATCAAGTCCCCAGAGACCCCAAAGCGCTTCACATTACAATCAGTCATCCACCCATACCCACACTGACAGTGGTGAGCTACAATGTAGCCACAGCTGCCCCAGGCCAGACTGACAGAAGTGGGGCAGCCTTGCAGCCTCAGCCAGGAAATATCACATGTGCTCAGATGATGTAAAGATTAGACTATTCAAGGCTTATTGTACACCTCTGTATACTGCCCCTTTGTGATGTAATTTTAAAAAGGTGAGCATATAGCAGCTTAAAGTCGCTTATGACTCTTTGAGAATTCTGCTTAACAAGCCCAGTGCTGTAGTGCAAGCGAGATGTTCTGTGATGCCCATGTCAGGACATTTCGGGCAGTCATGAGAACTTTGATGTCGAAGTTTATGTCCCATCTGGACATCTCACAGAACAGTCCAACAATATTGTTGTTCAATCCTTCAGCCAGTGCACTACGCTCCCAGTTGTCTTGTGGAAACACTGGTTTTCTAGTCTTTGATAAGTCTTTGTTGGTGTGTGTTTGTTTGTGTCCATGTTGACCTCAAAAGTCTGAATACAAATAAATAAATTTTACTAAAGGCCACAATGGCTGAGGTGGGTCAAACCCACATATAATTTAACTATTTACAAATCATAAACCAGCCTGAAGGCTGAAAGAAAAGAAAAAGGACACATCAGCTTCCTGAATAACACGCAGGTAGGGGGCGCTGTAGTTAATAATACATCCTAAACCAGCTGATTATACATAAAATCAACTGTTCAGACGCACAAACGTTTCCCCAAAACACACAAAACAAACCACCATGAAACAGCGGGTTTGGTTCTGACATTTATTGATGGTCCTTCAGAGAACCAGCGTCTGGAGGAGGAGGGAGCAGGCAGAGAGCAGCTGCCCGTAATCAGACTGCCTTCATTGGGTCAAACGGGAGGAAGTCTCTGCTGAATCTATGGAGCACAAAGATCCAACATCCAACCTAAAACTAACTGCACTGCGGTCAGAACTTCATGGTTCTGGGCTTTAAAGTTCTGGTCCTCGTTATTGCCATGGCTGCGACAAGAAGTTCCTCATAAAGCCCAAAATGTTCTTCAGGCAAACTTTGAAGCTTCACCATCCAGACAGCAGGGTCTCTCCTCTCTGCTTCTCCTGCCACCCCCTCACATCAGAACCTCTGAGCCTTATTCTGGTTCTGGCTCAGAGCCCCAGTGGCTCATTTTATATATTATAAAAAAACATATATAGGGTGGGAGAGTGGACTGTGTTGGGGAGTTGGTGGAAAGGAGGATGAGGTGTCTGATGCAGACCTTCCTCAACAACAGCAGACAGACGCACATTTCCCCTGTGAGAATTAGTTATTATTATTAGGATTTAAAAGTGTATGAAACATAAAGCTCCATCTGGATCTGTATGGTTGGTTGAACCACAGCGAAAAGTAGCAAAGTTAGTTTCCATTAAGTCAAGAAAGAGACTGCTCATCATCATCATCATCATCATCATCCAAGTCCCGCCCGTCCGTCCGTCCGTCCGTCCGTCCGTCCGTCCGTCCGTCCGTCCGTCCGTCCAACCATTGCTCCTGCTTGTCCTTCCAAAGTCGCGTATCTCCGGATCAGAACCTTCCTGTTGCAAGGCAACAGTGCTACCAATTTCTCCACTGTGTAGCCCCTAAATTTTCTTATTGTGTCAAAACTTTATTTATTTATTTATTATAAACTATATTTTAAAATTTTAATTTATTTATTACAAAGGTTTTACTAATTAGCTTTCTCTAATAAAGTGTCACCAATTATAACCAATAGACAGCATTATTTTTACAGAGTGTTATGTTTAATTATAAGTCCACATTTCCAGTGCATACCAGTTCACCGTGTTTATCTTGATGTTCTGGATGTTTGGTCTTCAGCTAAGCAGTATTAATCGTGGCTTCTTCTGGTTTCTGTAATAGCTTGTGTGTTTCTGATTGTCTCAAGGCCTCTTCGAGGAATGTGACTCCATGTTTGTAGTTTTAACAGGAATGTTTACAGTAACCAATGAATTGTTGGTGGCTCCACAGCCATGGCCCATCACTTGTTAGATTTAGAAGCATCATAGCAAAGGTGGAACGCTTTTAGCTTTAATGATTTTTTTGAATCTGTCCTCTTTTTGCTCATTTTCATATTAAGTTTGAATTTATCGACCTCTCTTCCACTGACAGCTGGAGCCTCTGAACAGGATTCAGTGATCAGATTGGATGGATGGATGGATGGATGGATGGATGGATGTTTAACTGTTGTAAAGTAAAGTGTGGAGGTTAATGTGACTCAGACTGAGCTGCCAGCTGACATAAACTGGACCAGCTCTGTTGTGGTTGGATGGATATATGGGCTCAAATGAGGCACTACAATCCCATCTCCACCAGTTAACCCGGTAGCATCCGGACAGATAAATGTCTGGGACTGTAACACAGTTTAGATGGTTGTTCAGAGACTCACCTGTTGGACATCATATCCCAGGAGAACAAAGTTCTTGTCGGGAGAAACTGCAAACTTTGTTGCCTTAAACGTTGCCTGTGGAGAAAACAGAAACTGAAGAGAGTTTTTGCTGTGCAGAAATATGACATCATCTAAGCTTTCACAATGAAACCAGAAATACTTTGACTAAAACAGATAAATTAGCGAAGTGTTTCTGGAAGAAACTGATGTCGGTGAGACGAAATGAAAGACAGCAGCTTTAAAAGCAGAATTACAAGTTGGTAAAGGACCTTCTGGCCTCCAGAATAACATAATGTTTTTGTTGATGAGTCAGAAATGTTCAATTGGAGGCCACCTGGCAGTGATTTGGAATAAAACCGTTACTTCCACTTGTTTTACTCACGAAGATTGTGTTTTTGAGCAGCAGTTCGGTCTCGTTGCTGTACACGTTGGCTTTGAAAACATCTCCATCCCAGCTTCGAAAGATGATTTCCTCTGCTACAACAACAAAAACAAAGCAGGCCGCTAATGTCAGCAAGCCCTGATGTGGTAAAAAGTATTTTTAAGAAGAAGAAAAAAGTTTGCACAATTTTTGATTTTGCAGATTTTTCTAGAGTTTTAGGATTTAGGTCTGTGGACTGAGGTGGCCGTAGAATAAGGCTGATGTTTGGCTCGGTTCTGCTGCAGGAGTTCTCTGTTGATGGGACATGTGTTTTGGTCAGGGGGCAACTGTCATGGCCCATATAAGGTTCCTAATAATATTCAAAAATAAAATCTTGTATTTTTAAGAAAATAAGCCCAGTTAGATTTCCAGTGGTATTTTAAAGCAGACATTTTTGATACTATCAGTTTTCATTCTGCAGAGCAGGCTTGTTGCTAGGCTCTGTTGCTAGGCAGACTGAACATTGTTGCAGCGCAGATCGTCTATGGCAACAACCAATCACATGTTGGCGAGCTTTGTAGTCTAGTTTATAACAGGTCCCGCCCACTGTAGGGAACACCAATCAGAGCCCAGCCTGTATGTTTTCATCACAGAGTTGTTGGACCTCCGTTAGAGGCTGTTTTTGGTCAGAGATCAGGTAACCGTACATTTTTCAATATCAGATTTTAAAGTTAATAGCTAAAGTTGGATTCTAATGTTGAAATCTTTTCTACATTTTTTACTTGAAGAGGGGATTGGCTTGAGTGGATAAGCTTTAATTTAGAAATGACGATGCTTATAGTTTGGGGGAGTTCTGGCAAGCTGAAAGATTGATTTCCTGGTTTAGGAGGTTTTTCAAAAGATTTCCTGGAGTTACTGTCTGTTGTTTGCCTGGTAGATCCAGTGTTATAATCTCTGTGAGGAAACAGCTGGGAGCCTTCTGGACATGAGGCCCGTGGAGATGTCCATCAGTGCAGGGATAACCTGACAGGTCAGAATTGTATTCAGTGAAAATAAAAACAAACCAACTATTGTTTCATGTCCTGATCATCAATTTCACCTGTCGTCCCTTGCTGAGTAATTCTGCCGCAGTGCCACCTTTATTCTGCTCCCTGCAGCACTGTCTCAGTATATGTTTAGTCCTGAGAAATCATTATGTTTTCTCAGCTGACAAGGATTTTAGTAAATTAAAGAGCAAAGTGTCATGTGAGCTATGACAGCCTAAACTGACCAAATTTGAACCATCGTTGGATGGATTTGAACCATCGTTTGATGGATTTGAACCATCGTTTTATTCTGATGTGTGGTTCTGTTGGTTTGGGTTTGTCCTCCTCTGCGCTTCTGGGTGCGACTTCTCGTTTTAATGTCAGAGAAATTACCACAATATGTTGATATTTATTGCTTTGATTTCTTAGAATGACATATGAGCAGAAGATCAAAAGGTCAGAGGTCACTTAGCCACAGTGTGCTGGTTTTAGGTCATTGTCCCGCTGACAGACCCAGTGCCGACCCATTTTCAGTTTTTCCCCAGATATCTCCACATTTTTGTTTCATATGTCGTGGTGTCCCCTCCCTGGACTGCCACCTTACCGTGGTGGAGGGATTTGAGTGTCCCAAGATCCTAGGAGCTATGTTGTCAGGAGCTTTTTGCCCCAGGTAGGGTCACCCAAGGCAAACAGGTCCTAGCTAAGGGATCATCCCACAGACCCCTTAGGACGATTTACATAGATCGAAACAATGTTCCCTCGCCCGGACGCGGGCCCCACTCTGGAGCCTGGCCTGGAGGTGGGGCACGCTGGCGGGTGCCTGCTGGCCGGGCTTTCACCCATGAAGCATGGCCTAGCACAACTCAAAGAGGAAACGTGGGCCCCCTGTCCAATGGGCTCACCACCCGTGGGAGGGGCCAAAGGGGTCGGGTGCAATGTGGTATGGGTGGTGGCTGAAGGCGGAGACCTTGGCGGTCTGATCCTCGGCTGCAGAAGCTGGCTCTTGGGACGTGGAATGTCTCCCCTCTGATGGGGAGGGAGCCTGAGTTGGTGTGCGAGGTAGAGGGGTTCCGGCTGGAAATAGTCAGGCTCACCTTGACGCACGGCTCTGGCTCTGGAACCAGTCTCCTTGAGAGGGGTTGGACACTCTTCCACTCTGGAATTTCCCTTGGTGAAAGGCACTTAGCTGGGGTGGGCATACCCCTTGCCCCCAATCTTGTCCCCTGTACGTTGGGGTTTACCCCGGTGAACGAGAGGGTAGCCTCCCTCCGTCTACGGGTGGGGGGACGGGTTCTGACTGTTGTTTGTGCTTATGCACCAAATGGCAGTTCAGACTACCCATTCTTTTTGGAGTCCTTGGAGGAGGTGTTGGAGAGTGCCCCTCCCAGGGACTCCCTCGTCCTGCTGGGTGACTTCAATGCTCACGTTGGCAATGACAGTGAGACGTGGAGGGGTGAGGTTGGGAGGAATAGCCCTCCCATTCTGAACCCGATTGGTGTTTTGTTTTCGGACTTCTGTGCTCATCATGGATTGTCAATAACTAACACCATGTTTAAACATAAGGGTGTCCATATGTGCTCTTGGCACCAGGACACCCTAGGCCGCAGGTCGATGATCGACTTTGTTGTCATGTCGTCTGATCTGCGGCCGCATGTCTTGGACACTCGGGTGAAGAGAGGAGCGGAGCTGTCAACTGATCACCACCTGGTGGTGAGCTGGCTCCGATGGTGGGGGTGATGCCGGTCAGACCTGGCAGACCCTAACAAATTTTGAGGGTCTGCTGGGAACCCCTGGCGGAGTCTCCCTTGAGGCAGAGCTTCAACTCCCAACTCCGGGAGAGCTTCAGACACGTTCGGTCGCAAGGTTGTTGGTGCCTGTCAAGGCGGCAATCCTCAAACCTGCTGGTGGACACCGGCAGTGAGGGATGCTGTCAGGGTGAAGAAGGAGTCCTATCTGGTCTTTTTGGCCTGTGGGACTCCGGAAGCAGCTGATGGGTACCGGCAGTCAAAGCAGCATGCGGAAACTGTGTTTCTCGGCTGGCCTGGGAATGCCTTGGGATTCCCCCGGATGAGGGAAGTCTAGGTCTTTCTGCTTAGGCTGCTGCCTCTGCGACCCGACACCGGATAAGCGGAAGATAATGGATGGATGGATGGATGTATTGGTGTTTCCTAAAGTTTAGGAAGCCATGAACTCTATCAAGGTTACCAGGTCAACAGGCCCACAGCATCACACGTCCACCACTGGAATTAGCTGTAGGCATCAGGTTTTGTTCCACATATGTGTTGCTAAAAAACACCTGAGTCTAAATTGACCAAAGCTCACATGACCAGTTAAAAGTCCAAGTAGAGGGTGTGGTGCTGTTGGTGTGGGGGTTAAAGTGCGGGCCCAAGTACTCCTCGATGCCGCAGTTCTGGGTTTGAGTCCCTGCCCTGGTGGCATTTGTCTTCCCCTCTCCGTCCCTGTTTCCTGCCTACTGTCAAAAAAATAAATAAATAAATAAAGGCCACTAGTGCTGCAAAAAAATTTCAAAAACAAAAGTAGAGTTAATGTTTGTGATGGTAGGACAGGAAAGGTTTTTTTCCCAGCATGCCTCCAAAACAACCAGCTGGCATGTAGATAGAGCATGATGGTTGTCATAGAAACTGTTTGCTGCTGTTGTCCTGCTGAGCATCTGGTGAGTTTATTAAAAAACATTTATTTCTTAATGATGGAGAAGTTGGGTGTGGTTAGCTGTTAGTGTGAGATTAAGCAGCTGCAGTAAAAGATGCATCTATTTAAAGGCTTTTACATCTTTACTAGAGTTATCCAGCAGTGCCAAACATAGAAATGTATATGACAGATTTCTTCTGCTTTTCAGATTTGCTTTTTTTTCCTGTCAGGTAATACATATACAGTATAAGCATTATATTATATATGTGTTTAGAAAATGGCATAAAAACGTGTCTGAGCTTTGTTTGAAAACGGATTTAGTTATGTTGTCGTAACAGAAGCAGACAGAACCAGGACCGATCTTCATTTGGAGTTCTGCTGACTGAGACTACACGTCAGATTTCAGCAGAAGAAAACAATAACTGCAGTCGCTGCAATCACTCTATTCTAATCCCAAATCAAGATCACAGTCCACAGAGGCCGAAACTCCATTAATGCATCTGACAGATCTGAATCATTTCAGGCTCTCCGTCTCATGTAAGTGTCACCGAATAAGCTGCGAGGCATCCATCTGAGCCAGGAGGCCTGCATGCACAGCAAACACTAAAGCACTTCAGAGTAAAATGACAGGGAAATAAACATGAAAGACAGATGGGCCGCTGATGTTCAAGAGGCAAGAAAATCCTCAAAAGAGCTCCTGTCATGTAAAAACTAAGCTGCTCTTTCTCAGTTATATATTCATTTCTGTCTTTATGAAGCCTGAAAAACTGCAGACAACAGGAGCATACAGGTACATCTTAAATATATTTTTTAACAGTCATTTCAGAAAGTGCAACTCATATATAGATTCATCACACATGGAGTGAAATATTTCAATTCTTAATTTCTTGTCATTTTGATGATTTATGGCTTAGAGATAATAAAACCCATAATTCTGTTCTAAGAGTTTGAGCATATTCATGGAAAGTTGATTGGAAGGAAAAAGTGTAGGAGGAAAAGGTGCACCAGCAACAGGGAGAACCACAGTCCTGAGAGCATCGTTAAGAAAAATCTACTCAAGAATTTGGTGGCGCTTCACAAGACGTGGACTGAGGCTGGAGTCGGCACATCCAGATCCACTACAAATAGAAGGGGCCTCTACACATGTGCTACAAATGTCTTAACTGGGCTGATGGGAAACAAAACCGGACTGTTGCTCAGTGGTCCAAAGTCCTGTTTTCAGATAAAAGTAAAGTTTGCATTTCACTTGGAGATCAAGTTTCCAGAGTCTAGAGGAAAGGTGGAGTAGCTCAGTCTTTGTTGCTTGAAGCCCAGTGTGAAGTTTCCACAGTCAGTGATGATTTGGGATGCCATGTCATCTGCTGGTTCTGGTCCACTGGGTTTTATCAGGTCCAAAGTCAGCACAGCCATCTACCAGGACATTTTAGAGCACTTCATGCTTCAGAGAAATTAACATAATATTTAGAATCCTGACATTTCTGACAAAGAGCGGTTCAAGATGCCTGAGTGAGGACCACAAAATCGAGGCACATGATGTCGCCAGGTACGCTGGAGCTGGGGTCCCCCTCTGGAGCCAGGCCTGGCGTCGGGACTCGTCGGATAGCGCTTGGTGGCCGGTTTCTCCTCACAGGACCCTGTCGGGCCAAGCCTGAACGAGAGACACAAGACCTTCCCCCAGTGGGCCCACTACCTGCAGAGGAAACCATGAGGGACCGGTGCAAAGAGGATTGGGTGGCAGACGAAGGTGGAGACCTCGACGACCCAATCTCCGGATACTTAGACTGGCTCTAGGGACATGGAATGTCACCTCGCTGGGGGGGAAGGAGCCTGACCTTGTGCCGGAGGTCGAGAGATATCGACTAGAAATAGTCGGGCTCACCTCCACGTGGGGTAGCGTGGGGTCTGGAACCCATCTCCTCAAGAGAGGCTGTACTCTCTTCTACTCTGGAGTGTCCCGTGGGGAGAGGCGGTGAGCTGCGGTGGGTTTGCTTGTTGCCCCCCAGCTTGGCCGTCTCGTGTTGGGGTTTACCCCGCTGGATGAGAGGGTCGCATCCCCGCGCCTTCGGGTCGGGAACAGGTCTCTGACTGTCGTTTCGGCCTTAGGGCCGAGCGATAGTGTGGAGCACCTGGCCTTCTTGGCATCCCTGTTGGGGCTACTGCATAGTGCCCCTCCATGGGGGCACTGTGATTCTGCTGGGGGACTTCAAAGCCCACGTAAAAAATGACAGTAACACCTAGAGAGGTGTGATCAGGAGGAATGGCCTCCCTAATCTGAATTCGAGTGGTGTTTCATTATTGGACTTCTGTGCTAGTCACAGATTGTCCATAATGAACACCATGTTCAAACATAAGGGTGTCCATCAGTGCACTTGGCACCAGGACACCCTAGGCAGGAGGTCGATGATCGGCTTTGTTGTCGTATCATCAGACCTTCGGTCGCATGTTTTGGACAATCGGGTGAAGAGAGGGGCTGAGCTGTCCACTGATCACCACCTGGTGGTGAGTTGGATCCGCTGGAGGAGGAGAAAGCCGGACAGACTTGGCAGGCCCAAGTGCATAGTGAGGGTCTTCTGGCGGAGCCGTCAGGCAAGGTAGTATTAAACTTCCACCTCCGGAAGAGCTTTGACCAAATTCCGGGGGAGGTTGGAGACATAGACATTAATGCTGTTAAACCTGGCTGGACTCATGAAGCTGATGAGGGGGACTGTGATGCTGCACAATGGGATGGTTGGTCTGATTTGAACCATCATTTCCAAGCATAAACCAGACATTTCACTACTTCCTGTTTTTGACAGAGAGTTTTAACTGTCCATGCCTTTGCTGCTGTGCTTTCTCTCTTCATGACATCACTGGTGCAAGGCTTGATTTGTACATGTGCACAACTGAATGATACATGCATTATTTCACATGGAACGTGTGCGGCGGCCATCTTTTCCCTTATTATGCTGGTTACTCTAGCGTCTGGTTCTTAGATGAACTTACTGCTGATCCACTTTGCACCCGGATCATGGATTTGAAAGTTACTTTGAAAGAGGTCATCCAGGGTCAGCGGTGAGCCAGACAGGTTACGTGAACTACCTGTGGGGAGAAAAAAGAAAATAATGAGAACAAAACGAGCTGCAGAGAAGGCGAGGAGTCCGTTTGGTCTGTTGAGCCTGAAGTAAAAGTTATTTCTTAATTAATTACATCACGCCAGAATTATATCTGTATGTCTGTGAAGCCCCTTGTGTTGACTGGAAAACATTTGGGAACGTTCATGAACCCCAATCAGATGGGTTGTCATCAACCCAAATACACACAAATACACACAAAGCTGATTTTTTTCCTTAGAGCACTTTGTTGTTTCATGAAACTCTACACACCCAATGCTCAAACAAGGAAACATCTAACAGGCGCAGGACCGGAAGAACGGACCTCCATCCACCGTAAGAAGCCTGCATTATGAGCAGAGTGCAACTTCTGCAGACAAAAATTTTCTGTTTGAGCATATCTGCTGCACCTTCATCACATGTCTCAGCATATTAACATAGTCTGATCACCTCTACGATGACCAAAACATCTGACTTGAGAACCATTTTGCATTTGGATCCATTTGAAACTGTTGCCTCTAGACTATTCTGGTTGCAGTTCAGAAAAGATGATTTGTTGGCTCACCTTTTGAAAGCAGAACAATGGAAAGTCCAATGAAAGAAAGCACGACCACAATGACCAGCAGCGAGATGCCAATACCCTTCCAGTTCCTGTCTGGCCCAATAGGTCCGATGTCCTATCAAACAAGACAAAGGAATCATATGAACTTGAAAAAAATAATTTTATTAAAGCAAAAAGAAAACAAAGTTTACAGCTATCAGAAAACAAGTAGAGCTTTAATAGATTCAGACCAAATACTGCAGATCTGCAGAGCTTCAGTTCATCGGGGGTGGGGGGGTAGATACATTTATAGGTAAAGGAGGAACAAACTTTGGATTAATAATAAACTCCTTCAGTGTCACTCCAGATATCCCCTGTTCCTCTTTATTCATCACATGGAAATATATGAGGCTGACAAGGCTTTTTACGTTGTTCCTGTCTCTCCTATGTTTTCCATTCATTTCCAGGGACAAGTTGCACAATATTTGTTAAAAGCTTTAAAACAGACACGATCCATTTTAGGGCCCATCTCTCCGAGTGGATCAGTTTACCAGCTTTATTTCATTGCCAGTGACAGTGTTATAAATAAATCCGCCTCACTAGGAGAGCCCCAAGCAGCTCAAAACTCATCTGTGTATTTATGGATCTACTTTATGACCATTTTAATTGTAACATTGTGCTTCAGAACTTTAGCTTCCAAGTCACTGTGCTATTAAAATGTTGGATCGGACACAAGAGGAAATGTATTTCTAGAAATGATCTCCTGCAGCCTCATTTAGTTCATGATCCCCTCTGTTTGCAGCAGCTGGATTCTCTCTCTGTAGAGCAGGGAATATTTTAGTCCTTCAGTAAAACCTCTGTCTGATCATTTTGGGAACTCCAGCTTCATTCAGACTCCATTAAGTTCCTCAAGATTTTATAGGCTGCAGTTTGCTGAAGGTATGCCGTGATTTCCAAAAATTATTAATAAACCAACAAAGGAAAAAAATGTTTATTCATCCTGTTTTTATCCACACAAACTCATTGCCTGGGGTTTAAAAGGAACTTGCTGCACAGCAACACAACAAATGTATGAACAATCAAATACTGCAACATTTTAAATCACTGACACGTGCAAAGAGTCATGTAAGTATTTGAGAATTTGGCATTTCTATTTGTTATTGTGTTGGGCTGCTGATAACTTATTTAATCTAACAATCAATGTGACTTTTATTTATTGCTCCAAATCATTTTGATCCCTAAACTCATCCTTACTTTTTTTGCAATATCAGAATAAGAATCAGAATCAGAATCAGCTTAATTGCCAAGTTCGTACAAACAAACAAGGAATTTGACTCCGGTACACTTTGCTCTCTGGTTCTGTTTTTGCGTTACAGAATAAACATATTTACAATGTACAATATACACATATCTAATAGAAAGGTGCATTTGTAACATCTGTATGCTGTTGTTCTGTTCTCTATTGAATGTTCATCAGAGAAACAGCCTGGGGGAAGAAACTGTCTCTGTGGCGGCTGGTTTTAGTAAACAGTGCTCTGTAGCGCCACCTGAAGGTAAAGCTCTAAACAGTTTATGTGCAGGGTGTGTGGGGTCTGCAGAGATTTTAGCAGCTCTTTTCTTGACCCTTGACCTGTATAAGTCCTGGATGGAGGGAAGGTCAGCTCTGATTATTCTCTCTGCAGTCCTGATTATTCGTTGCAGTCAGGACCTGTCCTGTTTTGTGGATGATCCAAACCACACTGAGATGGATGAAGACAGGACAGATTGAATGATGGCAGTGTAGAAGATGACCAGCAGCTCCTGTGGAAGGTTGAACTTCTTGAGTTGCCTCAGGAAGTACAGTCTCTGCTGGACCTTCTTTCGAACAGTGTCTATGTCTGAAGACCATCTCAGGTCCTCAGAGATGGTGGTTCCTAAGAACCTGAAGTGGTCCACGCCCGATACAGTGTTGTTGAGGATGGTGAGGGGGGTGTATGGGGGTGGTGTTCTCCGAAAGTCCACCACCATTTCCACAGTCTTGAGTGGGTTGAGTTCCAGGTAGTTCTGACTGCACCAGTGTACCAGCTGATCCACCTGCTGTCTGTATGCAGACTCATCACCATCCTGGATCAGTCCAATGACAGTGGTGTCATCTGCAAACTTCTGGAGTTTCACGGACGAGTCCGATGAGGTGCAGTCATTTGTGTAGAGAGAGAAGAGGAGTGGGGATAGAACACACCCCTGGGGGGCACCAGTACTTATTGATCTGGATCGGGAGAAGATGTTCCCCAGTCTCACCTGCTGCTGTCGGTCTGTCAGGAAGCTGTTGATCCACTGACAGGTGGAGGCTGGGACGTTGAGCTGTGTGAGCTTCTGGTGGAGGATGTCTGGTATGATGGTGTTGAAGGCCGAGCTGAAGTTTACAAACAGGATCCTGGTGTACGTCCCTGGGTGGTTGAGGTGTTGCAGAATGAAGTGTAGACCTAAGTTAACAGCATCATCTGCTGACCTGTTTGCTCAGTAAGCAAACTGCAGGGGGTCCAGCAGGGGGCCTGTGATGTCTTTCAGGTGCTTCAACACCAGCCGCTCAAAGGATTTCATGACCACAGACATCAGGGCTACAGGCCTGGAGTCATTTAATCCTAGGATGGTGGGTTTCTTGGGAACCAGGATGATGGTGGATCGTTTGAGGCAGGAGGGGACCTCACATTTCTCCAGTGACTTGTTGAAGATCCTTGTGAAGATCGGAGCGAGTTGATTTGCGCAGGCTTTCAGGCATGATGGGGAGATGTTATCAGGTCCTCCAGCTTTCTTTGTTTTCATGCGCTGAAAGAGCCTGTTTACATCTTCCTCGGAGATCTTTAGTGCAGGCAGAGGATCTGATGGTGGGGGGTTGGTTACTTTATGGGAGGAATTTGTTCCTGAATGGAATGTGGAGGAGATGATTTAAGGTGTGAATGGCTTCTTGTCTCTTCTGCAGCAGAAGCCATTCAGACGGTTGGCCAGGAGACGACTCTGTTCAGGATGGGTGGAGGGGCTCTTGTAGGCAGTCAGGTTTCTCAGACCAGATCAGCTCATCAAAGCCTTCTGTGTGGATTTCTTATTCATTCTAAAAGTCTAATGCTAATCCCAGCATCTCAGTGTTAGCATTAGCATTTCATTGTTCGCACTCGCATGCTCAGTTGATGTTTTGGTGCATTTTGGTGTATTTGACCCACATATTGTATAACTTCTGAGCACTAGCTATACTGTGCTGTTATGTAATTCTTTTTAAATTAATTTATTTTATTGTTTTTTTTCTGCACTAGTGGGCTTTATTTCTCGACAGTAAGCAGACAGGAAAGGGGTGGAGAATCAAACCGGGAATTGAACCCGCGACAGGCTGTGTGGAGGACTGAAGCGTCTGAATATGAGTCACATGTTTTACCCCTGCGCCACTGCCACGCCCCCTTTATTTCTGTTTTAACAAGTTTAAAGAATTAACTTTAAATGCTAAATTTAAAGTTTAAATTTAAATTCTAAAGTAATTCTAAATGCTGAAGTAAAGTCATGTAAAACCTTTGTACTCTACATCTACTGTACTGGGGAGTGATATCCTACAACATTTGAAAAAGGCTAAAAAGCTGAATTATTAGTTGTTGATGCTAATGCTAACATCAGCATGGTAATGTTAGCATTAGCATGCTTAATGGTCCAGTTTTTCAATGTTTTGTATGACTATATATTACCTTCACTAAATGAAATCTGAATGTAAATATCCTTTATACTTTCAAAAAGAAAAAAAGGACCAAATAGCAAGTAAAGGTTTCATGTAATCTTGTGAAGACATCCAGCAGGACCGTAGAGGCTAAAAAACCTTCTAGTCAATACTGTAGTGTGAAAGGAGCATTCATATTTTGTTAGCTATGATCAACAGCTTGTTTTCAGTTGGTCTAGCTGATTAACCAGTTAACCAATTCTTGTAAATGTGGGGTTGTCTGGACTGTAGTGGTGGGAAGGAGTCATAACGTCAGTCTAGGTCCACAGCTGCTAATCCAGCTCCTCCAGGACGTTGGAATCAGAACATGTGCCTCCAGAGGACCGCGTGGAGAAAGCTGCTGCTAGATGCCAAAACAATGTCTTGTGTATGACAGCACCACAAAGGGCTCCCTGGATACAAAGCAGCACCATGAATCCAAACAGATAATAAATACTGCATATTCCCTGCCAACCTGTCAGAGCATGCAAAGCATTTCCTCTCTGGCTTCAAACATCTGAAGTACACTAACCTACGCTTTTTTCCCTTTGAGACAGCACCATATGGTTTTACCTTTAAGAAAAATTGACTCTGCATTGGTAAACTGTAACATATTTTTTGAGGATACAAGAAGCTAAATTTTAAAGGTGAAACAAGGTTAGACTGTAAAGGTTGTTATTTTCAAAAGCCGGGGCAGTGGGCGGCTCAGTTGGTAGTGCAGACGCACCATGTGCAGAGGCTATAGTCTCAACCTGGTTTGCCCTGGGTTGGATTCCTGATCTAAGGCCATTAGCTGCATGTATTCCCTTCTCTCTTCACCCTCTTTCCTGTAAAACTACGGATCAATAAAGGCCACTGGTGCTAAAAAATATCTTGGCACTAAAACGTATCTTAATTATGGCTTAAACGTATTATAAGTCCCAAATCCAAGCCTATATTTTAATCCTCTGGGTGAAGGAAAATGACAAGTTAAACCAAATGTCAGCTGGTTCAATTATGAATAAAGGTTTCCTGCTTTCTTTATCTCTTGTCAAACGTATTTATCCATCCTACACCCAATTTTTTCTGGAGACAATAACTCTAAAAATGAGTTTAGCCGAGTAGTTTAGCAGAGGGTAAAACATTTCTATGATGAATCTGCAGAGGGAAATACTCTAATAAATACCCTACGAGCTGAATTCAAGAGATAATGTATGACGAAGCTTTGAGTGCAGAGCCGGGACCACTTGACATTTCTGTCACATCAAACCAGGAAGCAGCGCTCTGCTCCAGCAGTTATTCAGGACACTAAATATTAAGAGAGACCAGGAGAGGGAGAAGCCTCAACTTCGCAAGGTTCGTCTTGAACATTGTAATCTCAGCAAACAAACCTCAAGAGATTAAGGTACAGATGGAGGAAAAATGATTCATTACTCATTCTAAAAATGGGGCCATCTCGACCCAACAGGTAAAGAGGAAACTGTGTGAGGACAGTTATCCTTGTTACAGATTAAAATGTCCTGTGAGGCTTGGAACAAAGCCTCCCAGCATCCAGCAGAGCAGCCTGGTCACAGAAAACACTCTCTGCTGCTGATTATGCTATTGTCCTGTTGATTGTGTTCTAACATACTCACACATATTAGCATCGTTTTACACGGCCAGGCTACATGCTATGTTAGGACTGATTTCTGTTTCTAACAAAAGCAACCTGGGTTTAAGACGTACTGTAATCCCAGCTGAGGTTTTCCAACCAGGAAACTTTCCATGGGTCACATAAAGAAGCCCGTGACTACAGGATAACACCAGGAACCATGTCAGGACCCGTATTCAGCTTCCGCTGCTGAGCCGTGTCACACCGGGGAGTTTACCAGACTTCAGTAACAGGTTCCTACAAACCAGATCATGATGCAGGGAACTGGCAAGCTGAGCTCCCCAGACATTGCTACCTACAGGTCCTGGGTCCATGTGGGTGAGGCCAAGTCCAAGTCATGTCTCAAGTTTTGCACCCTAAGTCCAAGACAAGTCTCTTATGCCTGAAACAAGCGGGCCCATGGTAGAGAGGCGAGGAAACAATAAAGCTTCAACTGTCCCTCCGCTGCGAGTCGGACAGCCGCTCCATCACTCTGATATAAAGACACGGAACCGCGGCTGACACCTGATGAACACGCCTGCAGCAATAACCGACCATCGGTTTGCTCTCCAAACCACTGTCACCTACAGCTGGACCTCTCTCCTCAGAGACCAGCTGTGTATTTTTACTAGGGGATGTTATAATTAGAACAGGTCCAATAGGTAAAATCTATATTTAAAATGTATTGAAAAACTATTCATTTTTTGACATTCAAATTATCACAACAATATATTTAACAACTCATTTATTTTGGGTATTTGTGTCACTGTAAGCCTTAATTGGTAGGAATATTATCTGGGACCTCTTCTAAGGAGCAAAACTAAAACATTAGCAGTATGGAGCAGAAAGGAGGGGAAGAAGGGAAGAGGAGAAAGAAGGACACAGCATACAGAACCAATCATGTCTGGAAATAGTAAATAATTAATTTTCTACCAGTTGAAGAATGCTGTGAGTGGGACCCATCTTGTCTCGGGCGCAGACAGTTGGCCTGTTCGTGACAGAAAGTTTTCATAATATTTCAAACATATAAGATGGAAATAATGAACCAAAGTGTTTTGAAACTAAAATATTTGTTTCTAAATTACACAAATGAGTTGGAAACACAGTGTCCTTCATGTCTTAATGGGAGCATATTAATTAAATGTGTTCGATTCAAGTTGAATAAAATATGCTTAGAGTTATTCTGCATAATTTCTTTAATATCTATGATTTTAAGCAGGGGAATTGATCAAATCTTGATCAGATATTTTTACCATATCACCCAACCCCTAGCTCCAAGCTGCACTATAAATGACAGCATTATGAACAGCGAGCAGTACTATAACTGGTTTAGGTATGGTAAGTTTATTTATATAGTGTTTTTCAGTATCGAGACACTCAAAGTGCTGTACATACAATTACAATTACAATCACAAAGAAAATAAACACAGACACAGACACAGAAAAACAAATCAAATGATACTACAATCTTAAGAAATCTAAAAATCTATGAATCCTTCTGAGAAATCGAATAGTCTCATCATTCCATTGAATTCTAACTAGTGAAGCTGAGTCACTGGTACAAAACAGCTTTAATCCACATTTTCTGGTGCTAATAATATATTGCTTTTACTGGTGCTGAAGTTGAACTAAGTAATAACAGTTCATTGTAGTCTAATTAAGAAAGCTGGGTCATTGGTGTAAGAGCAGCTAAAGTCCAAATTACTAATAATATTTGGTTTTCGCTGGTAATCCTTCTGATAAAACTAAAAATCAATGAAAAAGTAATGAAATACTAATAATAATTGGCTGTTCCGGTCCAGAGCAATCAGAGAGCTGATGAGGTATCAGAGGAATCAAGCAGTCTGTGGGACATTTTAACCACTTCCTGAATTTGGTGCCAACAGATGGGAGTAGAGGGGTATCAGGGGAAGGCTACCCATAGGAGATGAGATTCAGTCTTAGTCTGACATGCGTGACCTTCTCAGACCGTCTCATTGACCTTTGCAGGTCCTCATCGTCTGCCATGTTGCAGCTGGTGCACCATGCTGAGGGGCACTCTGCCACCAACTCTCTATGTTGTGAGGACGCTGGTAGAAAGTGATGGATAAATATAGAATCTGTACTGACTGGCTGCTGGAAGCTGACAGAGATGTTACAATGAAATGCTGGACTGGTGGTTCACCAGCAGATTCATGAGTTGATGTTACTGTGGAGCTAAATGACTTTTAACTTTGGAGCCATCTTCATCTGTAAGGCTGAGTCAAACATAAAACTGTGCAAAACAAACCTGATTAAGTTTGATTATGTAAAAATAAAGGCAACACGATCAAAGAAAACAGAATAAGAAATGAACTCATGGGCGCGGCAGTGGAGCTCGACCCATATTCAGACGCCTCAGTCCTCAACTCAGGTGTCCCGAGTCCTGACCCTGGCGACCTGTGCTGCATGGCCTCCCCCTCTCCTCAAACCACTTCCTGTCTGCCTACTTTCTACTTTCAAATAACAAAAAGAAATGCCACTAGTGCCGCAAAAGGAAAAAAAGAACATCTAGATGTTCAGAACCGGAGTAGAGACGAATCTACCAGCCATCAGCATCCTGATGCCTAGATGTGAAGTTCTGCAGCGGTTACTCAGATCTCTTCAGAGTGGAGAAGAAGTCATCTGCCCTGGAAGATGCATCCTCAGAGCAGACTGAGGCTACTAGATCAGTTCATCTGCAAGTTGCTTGTAGGTAGATTCTACTGCTAAAAGCACCTTTTCTAATTAATCATGACGACAGTCCGTAAACGAGGTCCTCACCTTAGTGATGTCATCATAAGGGGTTTATGTTGTTTAACCTTCTGTACTGTCTGACTAAAGTCTGAAACAACTTATGGTCAGTTCTGTTACTTGGATCCAGGCGTGTCGTTAGAGCTTGACTTCCTGGGCTGAAGCCCCAGATATTTTCTGAATAGCTCTGGATCTCTTAAAAGACGAAATTTATAAGTATTAAAAAGATGCACTAAGCCACAAAATGGCATTGGATTTCACATTTTTATCTAATAAACAATCTGATTTGTTTCTATTGTGCTCCATATAATCACTGTCCACTTCACCTAAACTGGCAATAAGTTAAAAGGAAAAATACGCGCACAGGTACCGGCGGACTGGCACTCTGTCCATCCTGGAGAGGTTCGGGACGGCTGTTCAGTCCAGAGTCGTCGGGCTTCCTCGATCAGTACCCAAAAGGTACTGACTCGAACAGGACTTATTTAAGGGCAACCGCGGAGCCAACCGGAGAACAGAGTCTGGTTTGCGCACAGAAGGTGGAAGCAGAGCAGCAATAAAACCTGAATGCTGACTCAGAATGGCCTGATCGTAAGTTAAAGCTCATCACTTGTTCACCCAGCAAGACATGATGCAGAGTTTCACTCTAATGAGCATCTAATCACATCTAATAACATTGCATCTCATTGCTGCAGCCAGTCCTGTAGTCCAGTTCTACACGTAGAAAGAATAAATTGTTGCTGAATACACCTGAAAAACATGTACTGGTGCCACTAAGACATGGTAGAAAATATAAAAGTAAGCCTTCCTCTTCTCGTTCATATCTTCTTTGCTGGAAATGTTTCATTTATTATTTTTGCCAGGCCAAATTTTTTCATAAGTGGAATGAAGGGCTGAAAAGATGGCAGTAAAACAGAACAGGTTCATGAAAGAAGGAAAACTTTTAATGAAATGTTTGGAAAGCTCTCAGCATAATTAAATCAAATAAATATGTTTTTAGGATCTTACCGTTTGACTAAGTTTTAAATTAATCAACTTTATACCAGTTTCCTTTTTAAATATAAGAAATTAAGACCATGAAGCCTCAGGAGTTAAACATTTGGATGAGAGTGTCATTTCCATAGATGAGAAAAGAAGCAAATTTATTTGGCCCATAGTAAATATCTCTGAGTTTAAGAACACATTTTGTCAGCAAAAATTTAGATTAGATTTTTTTCTAAATACAACAAAATGTATCATTATCTGCTTCAGCAAAATGTTTTTTATCCTTCATTCAGCTTCTAACAAAAAATAAAAACCAAGTAAAATTATTATAAACCTTCTTTGTTTGATTCACAATGATTTAAAATCCATCAAAACCCGGCCTAGAAGAGAACTGGTATGTGTCTTATGTTATTTCAACTTTAAATGACTTAGAAACTTGACCGCTGTCTTATGAAAATTAAAATATTTTGGGTCTAGGCTAAAGCCCCCAATGTTTCAAGACCCTAAAATTGCTGCTTGGACCAATTGTCCACATGTTGCTATTTTCATGCAGCCGAAGGCTACTGGCGAACACCATCTAGACCTCATCAGCAGGTCACCAGGTCACTCAGCAGACCTGCAGCTGTGCAGAAAACTGCTGCGAAATGAAATGTGATTGGCTGATTAAACTGTCTTGGTTGGTATTCAGACAACAAAGCAGAGTACTCTGGTGAGATCAAATTATGCCCAGAATCTGCAGAGAAAATAACATTTGATTGAATCATTTCTGAATTAGCACTGTTTATTATTTACAGGCAGGTGAATGGGCTGGCGACCAGAGTCAAGGCATTTTCAGCGAGGCGCTTAAAACTGAAGTCAGAGGAACCACAGAGATCTTTAAAAATAAACCGTATATTCTACAACACGTCTCTAATTGATTCAGGCTGGATGATAAATATGTTGTGTCTACATGATGTACTTCTTAGTAACGTTAGCAGAGCTAACAGTGGTGATTAGATGCTAATGGCTGAATAATATGTCTGCTTTATAATACTTTTATCTATGTCTTAAAATAAGGAAAATGTTTAACACAGACTCTTCTCACAATGCAGTGAGACATCATCTCTGCTCCTTCAAATATTTAATAGCTCTTCATGGCACAAAGACTAGAAAATGAAATGTTAAATGCTGATTCTATCTTACATTAAAGACCTGAAGAGAGACTGGATTCATCTAAAATCTTTATCAGCAGGTCAAAGCTTTGCAAAAATCAGAAAGCATCCACCAATCTCTGCAGGAAACCCACTGATTGTTCCGGTTTATTCCACTCAGTCCCGGTGCCTTTCCCAGATATCCAGACCTTTTTAGGAGGCAAGGCTTGTGCTTGGATCCATATGGATGAAATTTTTTATGAAGAATTTCAACCAATCCGAAAAATCTCAGCGACCTCCTTATAGTGAGCAGAGATTAAGGGAGGGATAAATTACGTTGAAGGCACTGTTTTTCCACAGTAAATGGCAGCATTTAATCGTTACCTTAGACTGACTGACCCAATATCAGTATCAGACCCATTCCTGAATTTAATTTTGGGTTGGACATTGGGCTGAGGCCACTGGTCCATTTATAGATCCAGACTCCAAGGTCCAACACCTGCAGGTGGTAATTTTACTCAGGCAGCTTTAGTCTCCAGTTGGTTCGAAGCAGCTGCTAGTTGTGACTCCAGCGGAGAAACACAGACATTAAAGGACCATTCTGACTCTTCTTATGTGGTGATTGAACTTGTAAACATGAATGTTAGTCAAGATATGAGCAGAAACTGGTGCAGTATCACCAGACATCATCACCAAACACAGAAATATGAATGTTAAGGAGAAGCTGTCTGGAAAACATTAGAATCATAATATGATATATGATCTGCTGATCATATATCATATTATGATATATGATCAGCAGATCATATATCATAATATGATATATGATCTGCTGATCATATATCATATTATGATATATGATCAGAACCTAAAGAGACTGGATCAGAACATCTCTACTTGAGCTACATTATGATCAGTTTAATAGAGAGAATAATGTTATGTTTTAGATTAATCTACGTCCACAAAGAATCGATCTTCTTAGATATGCTAATGTTATCAAGTAGGAACAGCTGGTCCTAATCATGTCGTAAAGGTTTTAGTTACAGCTAAAAACCATCTTCTTCCTCTTCTGTCAGTTGCTCCCTTTAGGGGGTGCTACAGTAGATCATCTGCCACCATCTTACCATATCCCTACCCTCCTTGTATGCTTATCCTTCTTCTCTACATCCATGAACCATCAGTCCATCCTACCAGATCTGATTAGCATGTTCTATAGCTTCCCCAGCTTGAACCCATCAGTCACACCTACCACACACCTCACCACAGTCTCACTGTCCTTGCAGCTCTATTACAAACATCTCTGCCACCCCTCGCTTTCTTGCTTTCTCATACTTCCACAGTTTCTCCTGTAACATCCCATTGTCTGCTTTCTCCAGATCAACAATGACAAACAGCAACTCATTGTGACCTTCTTCATATTTTCCTGTGAGGAAATAGACCTACAGGAGGAAAAAAATGCCATTAAGAAAAAAGTCTGCAATGAATCTGCTGCTCAGTTTTCTTTCAGATAACCAGACCGGTCACTCTGCAGGCACACAAACACCACTGGTTATTTTCTGAGGACAAACAAACCTGCATAGATATTTGAGGTCAGCCTCAAAATCTCTGAACTTCCCACCAAGTCCATGCCTATTAACCAGCTCCAGCTCCAGACACCACCGTGAACAATTCGGACCATTAAGGAGAGGAAAACTCCAGGCCAGATTTAATGAATTAATCTGACGGGTTATAACAAAGTGAGTTTTCACGCTCAGACAGGTTTTCCAGACTCATTTGCAGAGGTGAGCAGAGCTAAATTGGGGTCAGGAAAGAAGGTAGTGATGGTATCTGCCAATCCATCTCTTTTCAATGAGCTTTTTAATTAAAAGGTAGTTTTCTCATCTCACCAACTTGCTGAAACTGAAAGTTAAAGCAATTTTCCGGACAGATATCATTTGATTAATCTGCAGTATTAATTGAGAAAAATGATGTTATAATATGAAACAGACATTTGAAGGAGAGATTTTAGGGTTGAAGCTTTGCTTTAAAAGTTATTATTTGTTCAGATAATTAAGAATTGTCTTGTTCTATAACAGTATTGCCATTTTGTTTTTGCATCTTTGCAAAACAATATTTAGCTTCATACAGCACTGACTGGCACTCAGTAGTCCTTCTGCTTCAGAAGAAAGAGATCAACACACTAAATATGGTTCATCAGGATAAAAGAATGATCTGTCCACCTATCTGTCCTTCCACACCACTCATCCATCAATCCCACCCTCCCTCCAATGGGAGGAGCACTGGAATGGTTTCCATTCCCCACATTATGAGGTTGTTACTGTGTTGGTTTGCTGGTGGGGGTGGATTTTGCCTGTCAACACCTGCTGTTGCAGGTTTTATTAAGGAATATTCTAGAGATGAGACAGGATGCTATCAGACAGAGAAGCTATCTTGCTGACAGTGGATCCTATTAATCTGTAGGCAACCTGTTCATCTGGCTGACGGGTTAAATGATCAGGGCAGCAGAGCGGAAGATGAACTCTCCTCAAATATTAGAGGTAAGTGTTGGGTTCAAGGTGCCTATTAACAGTCTGTGGAGGAGGAAATTATATTTAAAGAAAAGCTAAAACATGAAGCTCATTATTTTAAGTACCGTAACCATCCCATACCCGGAGACAGCTTCAGAAAGGGCCAGGCCCCCCACACTGGACTGCCACTCAGCTAACACTGCTCCCAACTTCAGCTTCAACATCTGGGTCCAAGGGGCCCCGACCGCCTTGACGCCTCATGTTAGAGGTTTGACCGTGGTTCCAATCCTTAACTTTCACACTGTATAACTCGGCTGACACAGAATATTCCTACTGGGCTTTGCTATGCCTGGGTTGGGCTGCTTCCCTCTGTCTACCTGCAGGATGCTCACATCATGATGCTTCTCACAGCCAGAAGTACTTTCAGTTCATTTATGTTCACTACTATCACTCATACATGATTTACATAGTCAATGACAAAATGTCTTTAGAACCGGTGGATCTGGTAGAACAAACGTTCAGTCTTCTGTGGACATACTGCAATACTTGTAGCAGGTAGGTTAGGGATCTCCTCACCTTATCTCTAAAGCAGAGCTCTGTGACCCTACAGGTCATGATTTATGTCTAATGACCACAGATGAAGGTTGGAGCAGCCGTGTCACTGATACCACCTGTAGTGTTCATTGGCAGAATCTGACAGTGTAGTGAGGAAAATGAGGGTTTCTGGTTTGGGAACCTCAGGGTCTGATCCTTGCCTTTGGCAGATGGTGTCATTCTATTTAAATCTTTAACGCTTTGTTGTACAGTACAGACCAAGGTAGCCACCTGAAATGGTTTTCACTTCACAGGTGTGCCCTGTCAAGTTTAATAAGTGGGATTTCAAGCCTTATAAATGGGGTTGGGGACCATCAGTTGTGTTGTGCAGGAGGTGGATACAGTACACAGCTGATAGTCCTACTGAATAGACTGTTAGAATGTATATTATGGCAAGAAAAAAGCAGCTAAGTAAAGAAAAACGAGTGGCCATCATTACTTTAAGAAATGAAGGTCAGTCAGTCCGAACAATTGGGAAAACTTTGAAAGTGTCCCCAAGTGCAGTCGCAAAAACCATCAAGCGCTACAAAGAAACTGGATCACATGAGGACCGCCCCAGGAAAGGAAGACCAAGAGTCACCTCTGCTGCGGACGATAAGTTCATCCGAGTCACCAGCCTTAGAAACCGCAGGTTAACAGCAGCTCAGATTAGAGAACAGGTCAATGCCACACAGAGTTCTAGCAGCAGACACATCTCTAGAACAACTGTTAAGAGGAGACTGTGAATCAGGCCTTCATGGTAAAATAGCTGCTAGGAAACCACTGCTGAGGACAGGCAACAAGCAGAAGAGACTTGTTTGGACTAAAGAACACAAGGAATGGACATTAGACCAGTGGAAATCTATGCTTTGGTCTGATGAGTCCAAGTTTGAGATCTTTGGTTCCAACCACCGTGTCTTTGTGCGGCGCAGAAGAGGTGAACGGATGGACTCTACATGCCTGGTTCCCACCGTGAAGCATGGAGGAGGAGGTGTGATGGTGTGGGGGTGCTTTGCTGGTGACACTGTTGGAGATTTATTCAAAATTGAAGGCATACTGAACCAGCATGGCTACCACAGCATCTTGCAGCGGCATGCTATTCCATCCGGTTTGCGTTTAGTTGGACCATCATTTATTTTTCAACAGGACAATGACCCCAAACACACCTCCAGGCTGTGTAAGGGCTATTTGACCAAGAAGGAGAGTGATGGGGTGCTGCGCCAGATTACCTGGCCTCCACAGTCACCGGACCTGAACCCAATGGAGATGGTTTGGGGTGACCTGGACCGCAGAGTGAAGGCAAAAGGGCCAACAAGTGCTAAGCATCTCTGGAAACTCCTTCAAGACTGTTGGAAAACCATTTCAGGTGACTACCTCTTGAAGCTCATCAACAGAATGCCAAGAGTGTGTGGAGCAGTAATCAAAGCAAACGGTGGCTACTTTGAAGAACCTAGAATATAAGACATATATTCAGTTGTTTCACACTTTTTTGTTCAGTATATAATTCCACACGTGTTCATTCATAGTTTTGATGCCTTCAGTGTGAAGCTACAATATTCATAGTCATGAAAATAAAGACAACTCTTTAAATGAGAAGGTGTGTCCAAACTTTTGGTCTGTACTGTATATCATTGCAAATTTGCATCAAACTACACAGCCGAGGTGATACATGTCTACAACTAAAGCCTGATGCATGATATACAGATACAATGAATCATATTGGGGTCAGAGTTCATTCATTTGCAAACTAAACCCCTACATTTATACATTTTGTTTGTGCTACATTCCAAATGGGAGATTGTAGCTTAATTTTGAACCTGTTTGACAGTCAAAACACAAATATGTATTTTTTACAAAGTCATAGATAAATTCAGGCAGTAAGGGGCTGAACCAGAACATTCAGCACACATTGGAGTCGTTCACAGGTCTGACAGAGAGATATGGATCGATATCCTGAATATCAGTGGCTAAATTGAGCTTCCTCTGCAGGAGGGTCAGAGTCTCCCTCAAGGAGAAGAGCCCCATCATCCTGGAGGAGCTCAGAGGGGATCTACTGCTCTGGATTGAAAGGAAAGGTTGCGGAGGTGCATCTGATCAGGCCACTAGGTGGTGTTACTGTCTGGTCCTATTGGGAAGAGACTTTGGAGTAGAAGCAGAACCTTCTTCAGAGGCTATATACTCAGTGAGGCACTGGATGGCATCAGGATTGAAAACTTGTGGCACTCAAAGTTTATTTTTTTTCCCTCAGTCATCATACACAGCTGACTGACAGCTAGCAACAGGTGACAGAGGGGCATAATCCTCTATACAACAACCAGACAAATCTCCACTAAATAATATTAAAAAACTTTCCAAACCATCCATCCATCCATCCATTTTCTATACCAGCTTCTTCCATATAGGGTCTCCAGCAGTCTACGAGCGAGAGGCGAACAGGTCGCCAGCCCATCACAGTGCAACTTTTCAAACCAAAAGCATAAACAGATTTTGAAACTGATTTTTTAAAACCAATAAAAACCAAAAACTGGTCCCAGTTCAGCTAAAACGATCTGACAGATTTACAGTATATGTGATTGAATGGCTCCTGAGATGGACTGGCAACCTGCCCAGGGTGTACTGCGCCTCTCGCCCGTAGACTGCTGGAGATAGGCACAAGCTTCCCTGCAACCCACTATGAAAGAAGCGGTAGAAAATGATTGACTGACTGTGACTGAATGCAGAAATCAATCAAATACAAAGATTTCTATATTTTTAAATGAAATGTTTGCATCTTGCGTCTTGTTTTATGCTCCATTTCTTCTGAACCTGAAAGCAGCAGAACCAAAACCCGACTTTATATGAATACAATAAGCTAAATGTCAGGTTCTACTGAATTCGTATGGGACAAAACTACAGCATAAACCAATATTGCTTCCATATTTACGTGGTTCCACCTAAATAATTTTTTATTTTAACCTTTCTATTGAAATCCTATTCCTGAAGGACTTTTATGTGGTAAAGTTTATAGCTTTAGAATATACAACATGACTCACACACATAAATTTAAGTTTACATCCAGCAGGTTAGTTTTATTTCTTTCAGCCTGTCTGCCGGCATTCAGACTGCACTGAAGAGCTGATGAAACAATAATGCAGGTCTGTGTGCAACTTCACACATGCTCCTCCCGATGCAACACTCCCATGTGGAGAAAACCTAAATTATGGACAGATAAGCCCAACTCAGTGAGCATGAAACGTTGGAGACTTAAGACCAGCGCAGGACAAATAATCCTTTTTTAAATTACAACAGAGGGATGGAAAACAGAAAGCGCAAACACCACAAGCAAAACTGTACATCGGACTAAACTCGACTTTATTCACTTTAAGGTTCACTGTCAACTTCTTATACTCCAAACTCGGTGCTGTAAACTGCAGGTTCAGGGTGAACTCTGGGCTTTCTTGGTTCTTTTCAAGTTCTACAACCTTGATTTAGGACTGAAACTAAGAAAGCTGCGCTGTGTGTACGTCCAGTGACTTCACACACCCGTTAATGCCTAGTGACTTTACGGACGAATTAACGTTGCAAGCATTAACATCCAGAGACGTCACACATGCGTTAACGCCTAGTGACCTTACGTTAACATCCAGTGACTCCAACCACACGTTAACATCCAGTAACTTCACGCACACGTTAACATCCAGTGGCTTCACACTCCGTTAACATCCAGTGGCTTCACGCACGCGTTTACATCCCGTAACTTAAAGCTAACGTTAACATCCAGTGACTTAAAGCTCACGTTAACATCCAGTGACTCCAAGCACACGTTAACATCCAGTGACTTCATGTGTGCATTAGCATCCAGTGACTTCACGCACACATTAACATCCAGTGGTTTCACGCACACGTTAACGTCCAGTGACTTCACGCACACATTAACATCCAGTGGTTTCACGCACACGTTAACGTCCAGTGACTTCACGCACACATTAACATCAAGTGACTTCACGCACTCGCTAATGCCTAGTGACGTCACGGACGCATTAACGTTGCAAGTATTAACATCCAGAGACGTCACACATGCATTAACGCCTAGTGACCTTACGCACGAATTAACGTCCATTGACTACGCCCCCTGTAACACGCAAGTGTTTACATCCAGCGATTTCATGCACACGTTAACATCAAGTGACTTCACGCACACGCTAACATCCAGTGGCTTCACACACGCGTTTACATCCCGTGACTTAAAGCTCACGTTAACATCCAGTGACTCCAAGCACACGTTAACATCCAGTAACTTCACGCACACGTTAACATCCAGTGGCTTCACACTCCGTTAACATCCAGTGGCTTCACGCATGCGTTTACATCCCGTGACTTAAAGCTAACGATAACATCCAGTGACTTAAAGCTCAAGTTAACATCCAGTGACTCCAAGCACACGTTAACATCCAGTGACTTCATGTGTGCATTAGCATCCAGTGACTTCACGCACACATTAACATCCAGTGGTTTCACGCACACGGTAACATCCAGTGGCTTCACACACCGTTAACATCCAGTGGCTTCACGCACGTGTTTACATCCCATGACTTAAAGCTAACGTTAACATCCAGTGACTTCAGGCACACGTTAACATCCAGTGACTCCAAGCACACGTTAACTTCCATTGACTTCATGTGCGCGTTAGCATCCAGTGACTTCACGCACACGTTTACATTCCGTGACTTCACACACACATTATCATCCAGTGGCTTCAAGCAAAGGTTAACATCCAGTGGCTTCACACACCGTTAACATCCAGTGGCTTCAAGCACGCGTTTATATCCCGTAACTTAAAGCTTACGTTAACATCCAGTGACTCCAAGCACACGTTAACATCCAGTGACTTCACGCACATGTTAACATCCATTGGCTTCACACACCATTAACATCCAGTGGCATCACGCACGCATTTACATCCCGTGACTCAAAGCTCACGTTAACATCCAGTGACTTCAGGCACATGTTAACATCCAGTGACTCCAAGCACACGTTAACATCAAGTGGCTTCACGCACACGTTTACATCCCGTGACTTCGCGCAAACGTTAACATCCCATGACTTCACGCACACGTTAACATTCAAAATTTTTGTTGCATGAGTTAATATCCAGTGACTTCATGCAAGCCTTAACGGTGCAGGCATTAACGTCCAGTGACTTCATGTGTGCGCTGTCATCGTGTAAATTAACATCCAATTATTTCACTTATGCGTTAATGGCGCACTTGTTAACATCTAGTGACATCACGCAAGGATTAAAACCCAGTGACTTTACGCACACAATAACGTTGCACGTGTTAATGCCAAGTGACTTTACACGAGTTAACGCCCAGTGACGTCATGCCCGTGTTAACGGCACAGACGTTAACATCCAGTGGCTTCACGCACGCATCAACGTCATTCCCCTTGACATCCAAAGACCGCATGCATGCGTTAACGCCTACTGACTTTACGCACCCGATAAAGTTGCACGTGTTAATGCCTAGTGACTATACGCACCCGTTAACGTTGCATGTGTTAATGCCTAGTGACTTTACACACGAGTTAACGTCCAGTGACTTCATGCATGTGTTAACGGCACATACGTTAACATCCACTGACTTAACGCACACGTGATGGCAAAGATGGCATGCACGCATTAACATCCAGTGACTTCAGGTACGTGTTAACGTCCAGTGACGCACGCAGTTGACACAAAGAAGTCATTACCAGGTGGAACGATCAGTTATTAGGTTTAGGGAGGAATTACTTTACACACAGAACAAGGTTTATTTGGACAGATGTATCACTTAAGAAATGAGATCATCATTTGAAAACTATTTTATGTTATCTTTGTTTGATTTTAATTTTTGTTTGATGATTGGAAACATTTTTATTTTAACAAGAACTAAATAGATCTGTAAGGCTGCATTTTCTTTTATTTAGCTCTGTAAATAATTTCAGAACCTGCTGAAGACCAATTAACCACAACATTTGAAGGCAGATCTAAAGTTATTAAACTGGTTTGGTAAATGAGTCCCAAAGTGATTCTGTAACAGCACATCATAAAGTAAAAGATGCTTTTTAACTATCTTTCATGTGAATAAAAGCCCAAGCTGTCCTCAAATGGTTTGCTCTGCTGTCAGTGGAGCTTGGTTCTGATGGGTCACAGATCTGCAGGAACAGATGGCCTCCACTGCATCGTTAGTACCCTCAGTCCACAGAGACATCCATGGCATCACTTTCCCTCTCAGCTCACCTCATGAATATTCAAGCCTCATCCCTTTCTGACAGTGTGCTGAAAGCTAAAGTCTCACTGAACGTATGTGGATGGGTAAAGGTGAATTTTTCACATTCAGTTTTCGAAACATACTTCATTGATCTGTTTAATGCAAACATCTACAGGTTAGGAAGCATCATCACCTCACCCTTCACAGCCCTGGACCACCTTGTGGATCCAAACTTCTCAGTCCTGAGAACTGGAGAAGGTGACAGGTTCCTCTGTTAACGGACGTGTCGATGGTCATCTTCTGACCCACCTTAACGAGCTGGGGAAGCAGCAGCTGCTTCTTTGTGTGTTTGCTGTTGCACGTTTTAATCTGCTGCACTGATTGCTTTTCTCTAGCCTCGGTTGACAGCCCTGCAGAACCTAATCACAGGGCCCGAGTTTTATGTCTCTGCTGCCCAAACATAATCAACTGGACAGATTATGTTAATGCGCTCCCATCCAGAGAGCAGCGTGAAGCTCGGTACACAGACAGAACCGCAGTCCTGGTTAAAGGTGTGCCACAGACAATTCATCTCCACCTTCAACTGTTACGTCAGCTCCATTTATTATGTACAGAGTGAGTGCATTAGATTTCTTTCTCTCTTCCTTCGTTCTCGAGGAGGTTAGCATGTTCAGCAGTCCTCTACCGACAGCAGAACGTTCATGCTTCACAATGAGCTGTTCAGTGGATTTAAGGCATTTCTTCAGCATGGTTCATCTCACCTCCTGCATGCATTATTCACCTAGTGGGATGTTCAACAGACACAACACAAAAGCATGTTTCAGCTTTCATAGAGGGAGGTTTGTAGGGGTCAGCAGAGCGGGACATTAAGGCGATAGCAATTTATATCTCAATATGATTTTTCCTAAATAGACATATGAAAAACGGTTGATATAGACCTTCAATATACAGACAAGATGAATAGCCAATGATAATAGGAGTTGCTGTTGATGAATCATGTGGCTGGACAAGAGCTACATAAAGTTACGATGCAGACAGCACAGTAGCTAATGGCTAATGTTTGTGCAGCTGTACCCTCTTACTTCAGGCAACAGGTAGGACATCACTGACAAAAGACAAAATAATGAGTTCCCCAAAAGAAAAAAAAAAGATGGAAGACACAGAGAATGACATCGTTGACAAGAAAGGTCCAAGCAGTTTGGTTGTGTGGAGGCATTTTACCTATTTATAGTTGGAGATAAGAACAAAGCAGCATGCACTGCAAATCACGTCGAGTGCATTTTGCAACAAAGTTGGGGAATACCAACAATTTGTTTCACCATCTGAACCAGCACCACAAACTGGAGCAGCAGAATGTAAAACTTTACAATCCCAGACGAAAGTGAGCGCTAAGCCCGCGCCTCCGCTCCGCCGGTACGGCGGCAACAACCAATCATAGTCGGCTTTCTTATGCCTTGTGATAAAAAATCAAAGGGACACAGAGAAATCACAAATGCAGTACTTTAATGTATTGCAATAGAATATTGTGTTTTAAATATACCTCTTTTTAACTGTTTAAGCTTTTACCTTCAGGTGGCGCTACAGAGTGCTGTCTGCTATAACCAGCCACCACAGAGACAGTTTCTTCTCCAGGCTGTTTCTCTGATGGTCACTTGACACTCAGAGCTCACATTATCTTCTCCTGACAATCAACAGGAAGCAGCGAGCAGAGGACTTCCTCTGCAGCTGAGGACTTCCTCTGGAGCTAAGTCAAGTCAAGTCAAGTTTATTTATATAGCGCTTTTCAGCAACAAGGCACTCAAAGCTCTGTAGACGAGGAAGAACATTACAATAATACAGAAAATCAAACACAGAAAACAAATCAAATGACATTAATAATCCTTCGGGTTTAGTGGTAAGAGCTGGTTGTAATCCAATCTTTCTCATAGAGGTTTACCTAAATGTGAAATCACACATTTAGGTAAAGTAAGATGGGAGAAAAAAAAAATTATATTTCAGACTCTATTTCTTAGCAGAATAGAGTCTGAAACGATACAAAAAAACCTCAGCAGGGGGTAATCAACACACACATAAGTAAAGATTCAGCAAGGGTACGGTGGAATCTTGAGGGTGTGAATATATATAAGTCTGAGTGTGTTTTCAAGAATTAGTCTGTCAACGCTGATAGAAGCACCATTGTCCTTGAGAAGAGAGGTGGAAGTTTTATCAATCATAGTCCTATCAGCATACAGCTGGTAGGGGAGTGCTGGGGAAGAGCGACGTGTTTATATAACATCCAGGAGATATTTTGTCGATAGCCATTTAGCAGAAGTTGCCAAGGCCACATGGGATGCCAGATTTAGAAAAACAATAAATGTTGTGGTTCAGGCAGTTGTGAATTTCCAACCACCTTAAAAGTTTTACTGGTATGTCTCAATTGCGAATCCAAATAGCCAAATTTCCGGTATTTTCCGCAGATCTGGAGCGTACAACTTCTCCAAGATTATATCCTTTAACCTCTGAGTCCAACCGCTGCCAGGCTGCGATTCTGTTCAAGAATCGTGTCCAGCTTGTGATTCTGCTCTCTTAACATTTCAGTCTGAATGTTGATCGCTCTACAGACTCCATCTAACATCGCAGGAAGCTTTCGAATGCTTTGAACAGCCGCCCACGTTTTGTGAATCACTCGATAAGCCAGGTAACCACCAACTCCAAAAAGCAGAAATCCTGTTGTCAAAAGTCCAAATATGTAGGCATTTTCTACGTCCTCGATCGACATCGTAGTCGGGAACACAATCTTCCACTGCTGCCAAGAATCTATTCTGTATCCACAGAAGAACGTCTCGCCTGGACTAGAGGGTCTCCGTTACCCTGTCTTCCCGTTGAAAAGAAAAAATGTGATCAATTACGCTGAGAGACCAGCTGACCAAATCCATAATTTACAAGTTTGGAGGATATGCAAAACGAGGCTCTGAGAAAAATACAGACAAAAGCAGAAGCAGGGATCAGCAGGGAGGGAGAGAAAACGTGTGTCTTCCACCGAGAGCAAGAGAAAAGGGACTTCCTGTGGTGGAGCTGACTTTCTACTAAGATGAGGTCTTCCTGTGGAGCTGCAGGAAGATTGAAGATTATAAGGTTACATCCAACCTAATCTGCTAATATGCAGTTTCTTCAAACCAGCCAGAAGTTGCAGATGGATGCAGGAGCCCCAACTCTCTTCCTCCTGGTCTCGGTGTTCATTTGTTGTTAGGTTAAAGGTTATTTGGACATATTGGGAATTCAGCAGCTTTAATCCACCATCACCCAGATCCATATTCATCTGGAGCAAAGCTCTGAACTACATTCTGACACACGAATCTCATATCAGTTGAAAGACTCCAACTCTACAAGGTAAACTCTTGTTGATTTTTTATAGTAGTATACATTTCAACTGAGTCCTCTGGTTGTGTTTTTGATATTTTTGATGAACTTGCTCCTGGCTGAATCTCCTCAGCTCTGTTTCTTTCCTCCTGCTGAAGCCTGTAAGTCAAAGCATCTCCCAAATTAGTATTCAGGCAGCAGAGGGAACCTTGAGGAGGCAGACGTGAGCCCAGAAGCCTCGCTGCTGCTCCTCATTAGACACATGAAGGAAAGAGGAGGGACGACTCACTGGCAGCACTCAACAATGAGGCCGCAGTTCTCCCACTAACAGGAAAACATTTACATATATACAGCTTTGAGATAAAAAATAGATCCTCACATCAAACAGGAGGCCCCTCTCTCTGCTGTATAATGCCCCGGGCTGCACCCGACCACAACATTTCTCTCTCACAGTCCAAACCGACCCACAGCTCAACCCTTTCTGCTCCACCTTCTCTCAGCATCGTCCAAGAACATGGGAGCATCTGCTTACATGCCTGCCTTATCTCCTTCAGAGACGGAGAACACCATGACTGTTATACTGCTGTCATCTTTAAACTAGCTGCACTCATGATTTATTCACATATTTACTGACAATTTAATGAGACTGAAAACAAGTTTGTGTAAAAATACCAAACTCTGTTGCAGCAAATATCAACTGGCCTCGTAACTCCCAGCTTAAAGAGATCTAAGAAAGTATTTACCCCCTCACAGACTTCTACTGGTCAAACTTAAATGTTCAACATCAAGCGATTGTAAAAATCAGACAGAAATAACCTAGTTTCAAATCACGATTTCATTTATTGCGAGAAAAAGGGTATCCAAGCAGAACATTTTCTGGATCATCAAGATGTTTTTGGTAAATGTGAGGCAGGCCTTTGTGTTCTTTTAGGTCAGCAGGGGTTCTGGCCTCGGAGCTCTCCCATGGAAGCCATATTTGCCCAGCCTCTCTTTCTTATTGCTGAATCATGAACTTTGACCTTAACTGAGCAGTCCTCCCATGTGTGGATACTGGTTCTCACTGTGGTTCTGCGGAGTCCCAGAGCCTTGGAAATGACTTTATAAGCCAACTTTGTTGTTCTGACGTCTATTTGCCGAGGCTACAGGAGGTCAGGTGGACATCCAGAAAACAGAAGATACTGTCAAAGGAAACACTTTACCCTGTACCCTTTACCATGGATACATTAACTCTAAGCAATATTATTTATTTTTACCGATCATTTTTAAAGAAGGTGAAAACAAAGTTAGAAAGTCTTATTCAGCTTGAAGATGAATGGTGTGTTCAGGAGTTTGCAACAGCTGTGGGTGAGGCAGAGTTCACTCTGAGCGCTGTAGATCTATACAGGTCCTTCTCAAAATATTAGCATATTGTGATAAAGTTCATTATTTTCCATAATGTCATGATGAAAATTTAACATTCATATATTTTAGATTCATTGCACACTAACTGAAATATTTCAGGTCTTTTATTGTCTTAATACGGATGATTTTGGCATACAGCTCATGAAAACCCAAAATTCCTATCTCACAAAATTAGCATATTTCATCCGACCAATAAAATAAAAGTGTTTTTAATACAAAAAACGTCAACCTTCAAATAATCATGTACAGTTATGCACTCAATACTTGGTCGGGAATCCTTTTGTAGAAATGACTGCTTCAATGCGGCGTGGCATGGAGGCAATCAGCCTGTGGCACTGCTGAGGTCTTATGGAGGCCCAGGATGCTTCGATAGCGGCCTTTAGCTCATCCAGAGTGTTGGGTCTTGAGTCTCTCAACGTTCTCTTCACAATATCCCACAGATTCTCTATGGGGTTCAGGTCAGGAGAGTTGGCAGGCCAATTGAGCACAGTGATACCATGGTCAGTAAACCATTTACCAGTGGTTTTGGCACTGTGAGAAGGTGCCAGGTCGTGCTGAAAAATGAAATCTTCATCTCCATAAAGCTTTTCAGCAGATGGAAGCATGAAGTGCTCCAAAATCTCCTGATAGCTAGCTGCATTGACCTTGCCCTTGATAAAACACAGTGGACCAACACCAGCAACTGACACGGCACCCCAGACCATCACTGACTGTGGGTACTTGACACTGGACTTCTGGCATTTTGGCATTTCCTTCTCCCCAGTCTTCCTCCAGACTCTGGCACCTTGATTTCCGAATGACATGCAGAATTTGCTTTCATCCGAAAAACGTACTTTGGACCACTGAGCAACAGTCCAGTGCTGCTTCTCTGTAGCCCAGGTCAGGCGCTTCTGCCGCTGTTTCTGGTTCAAAAGTGGCTTGACCTGGGGAATGCGGCACCTGTAGCCCATTTCCTGCACACGCCTGTGCACGGTGGCTCTGGATGTTTCTACTCCAGACTCAGTCCACTGCTTCCGCAGGTCCCCCAAGGTCTGGAATCGGCCCTTCTCCACAATCTTCCTCAGGGTCCGGTCACCTCTTCTCGTTGTGCAGCGTTTTCTGCCGCACTTTTTCCTTCCCACAGACTTCCCACTGAGGTGCCTTGATACAGCACTCTGGGAACAGCCTATTCATTCAGAAATGTCTTTCTGTGTCTTACCCTCTTGCTTGAGGGTGTCAATAGTGGCCTTCTGGACAGCAGTCAGGTCGGCAGTCTTACCCATGATTGGGGTTTTGAGTGATGAACCAGGCTGGGAGTTTTAAAGGCCTCAGGAATCTTTTGCAGGTGTTTAGAGTTAACTCGTTGATTCAGATGATTAGGTTCATAGCTCGTTTAGAGACCCTTTTAATGATATGCTAATTTTGTGAGATAGGAATTTTGGGTTTTCATGAGCTGTATGAGTCCGAGGCCATGGTACTCTACCGGAAAAGGGTGGCTTGTCCTCTTCAGGTTGGAGGGGAGTTCCTGCCTCAAGTGGAGGAGTTTAAGTATCTCGGGGTCTTGTTCACGAGTGAGGGAAGAATGGAGCGGGAGATCGACAGACGGATCGGTGCAGCTGCCACAGTAATGGGGGCGCTGTGCCGGTCCAGGTCCATTGTGGTGAAGAGAGAGCTGAGCCGAAAACCAAAGCTCTCAATTTACTGGTCGGTCTACGTTCCTACCCTCACCTATGGCCATGAACTTTGGGTCCTGACCGAAAGAACGAGATCACGGATACAAGCGGCTGAAATGAGCTTCCTCCGTAGGGTGGCCGGGCACTCCCTTAGAGATAGGGTGAGGAGCTCGGCCATCCGGGAGGGGCTCGGAGTAGAGCCGCTGCTCCTCCACATCGAGAGGAGCCAGTTGAGGTGGCTCGGGCATCTATACCGGATGCCTCCTGGACGCCTTCCTCGGGAGGTGTTCCAGGCACGTCCCACCGGGAGGAGGCCCAGGGGACGGCCCAGGACACGCTGGAGGGACTATGTCTCTCGGCTGGCCTGGGAACGCCTTGGGCTCCCCCTGGAGGAACTGGAGGAGGTGTCTGGAGAGAGGGACGTCTGGGCGTCTCTGCTGAGTCTGCTGCCCCCGCGACCCGGTCCTGGATAAGCAGAAGACGACGAACGAACGAATGAGCTGTATGCCAAAATCATCCATATTAAGACAATAAAAGACCTGAAATATTTCAGTTAGTGTGCAATGAATCTAAAATATATGAATGTTAAATTTTCATCATGACATTATGGAAAATAATTAA
>NC_061800.1:48758738-48916238 GCF_021462225.1 Girardinichthys multiradiatus | reverse complement strand
CTCAGAATCACCAACTTTAAACATGCAGCAGTAACTGTTTAAAGCTGCATTAAAGCAAAGACAGACGGTGGAACAAATCCACCCAGACTGAAATGTGAGTTTTAGCTTCATGTTCATTATAACAATATTTTGTTTATGTTCAGTTTGTTCGCCACGCCTGGACTTTACTGAACGCATGATGCTCACCTTCACTGTGTGAACAGCGCAGAAACACTGACAGTGATGGGAACTCTCTGGAATGATGCTACTTTCCTGCCAATTAAATATAAACTTGAGCTTCTCTCTTTGTTGTTCCACAAGCTTTAGAGACTTTCTACTTTCTACTCTTCAGCACTGACTTGTTTACTTTGGACCTGTGTTGTTTCATCCAGGACCAGCAGCAAACAGTACAGTTGACTCATGAGAGCTGCTGTCCACAGTGTTGGAGTAGAGCTGAGTGGGTGGATGGAGTCAGCCAGAACCTTTGGGGCTTAATCTTACTGGCCAGCAAACCAAAACAACAAGCTGAGAGCTGCTCCAAGCTGACGAGTGACTTTGTTGATTCACGGAGACGGACCCGCATTATGTTGAGTCCGCAGGGATCAACAGCACTGATTATTGAGGGTTGAAGATACAAAGATCTTCATTTTCAAACCAATTAACAGAAACAGTGAGAGAGAAAGGAAACCCAAAAAGTCATCATGAGATTCATTTTAAATCTGCAACTGGGCCTGAATCACATCTGAAACATTCTGCAGAACTTTATTAACAGCTTTTTTCTTTTTTTGTCACAGCGAGTTAAAATAGGAATATCTGCATAGTTTGCATTAGCTGTCGATTGGAGTTGCACAGCATATCAAACCCCAGTCATCACTGCTATGTTAGTATGTACAATAATGCAATGAACTGCTTGGATGCAGATCCTACGGTAACTGCCACACATGACAATCCTGCATGCTAACATAGACCCAACATTTAAATTTAGTCTGTTGGACTTTAGCTGCCCTGGATTTGAATACTTAAGCTATAATGAGATGCTGAAGCTCAGAGTAGTATGTGAAGGAAAGAAAAGTTGTTCAAATTGATGCTCCTTATTCAGCAACAGTACAACAACAACACGTTTGCTTGCAGTTAATAAATAGCCCTGTGCCGAATAATTTCATATTTACAAATTAAAATTAGGGCTGCAGGGTAAGGTCCTGGGTTTCAGACCCAGCTTGGGGCCTTTCTGCATGGAAATTGCATGTTCTCCCTGTTCATGCTTTATCTGAATTATTCATTTCTATGGAGGATCAAAGCATCAAAGCTGCATTTTAGTTTAATCAGGGTTTATTTGCTTTCTTTAACCAAATTTATTCCCATAAACACATGAAAGTTTGTGGTTGGAATGTGACAAAATGTGAGGAACTGTTAATAAAATTAATTTTGGACTAAATTTGCTCTGAGACCAGAAGTCGGCCGATATTGTATTTGCTTATTTTTCTAAATATCCATAATTGGTGCTGAAAGCTCACACATCTGCGATTCTTAAATCTGCATCAATACCAGCAGTGAAAACGGTGAGACTTCCCGTTCTTACCATAGCAATTTATGCTTATTTCTTTAAATATCAGATGTTATTTTAGAGGTAAATTTGTAATAAAGCATTCAGATAATTAGCTGTTTTGTCAGCAACAGTTTCCGAGCAGCATCGGGTCTCAGAGCTGAGGTTCCCAGCAGCACTGGCGTAGCAACAGTAGAACCTGTTCACAGCCTCGGACCCAGAGGTATTATACCAAGCAGAACTGGGTGGTGGCACAGCCCCTCTGAGCTTCACTCATTATTTAAAAAAAGTCCTAATCAGAGCCCTTCGGTTCTCCTCTGATGTTCTCCTTATTGCTTATGTTGAGGAACTATGAGTTAAAACTGACTGAGAGAAGAGTTGTAACAGAAAATAATAAATATAATATCAAATTTATATGTAAATATATTCTGGGTGCTCATCTTCCTCGATAGTGACAAGATATGACTTAAAGATGAGAACTGAAACAGTAATTGGTCGCCCCATTAACTGTCTCCACCACTGGATCACCAGGAGGAAGAAGAAGACGCTACTGCTTGACCCAGTTCCTTTCAGCCCAGAACTGAACAGGTTTCCTGTGAAGGAAATTCTGATCACAGCTTCAAAAAATGAGAAAAACCAAAAATTCTTTTTGGCACAGTACAATAAACAGAATCAACCTAAATGTCGTCAGTCGGACACCCAGAACTTTAAACCTGGGTACTGGTGTGGGCAACAGAAAAGGCCGCCTTGATCGACCTGTTCCTGAGGGATCGGTGAAGAGTTTAGGTGAGTTTTAACCAATCGATGCTCAGATCCATGGATGAAACACGCAGAGATTAGATGTCTGAAGAGACATCATCATTTATTCCTCACTGACATTAAATCAGACTGAACTCAATTATTTCTGCTAAATGTCAGAAAGTTGGAGATCATTCTTTATTACTTCAATTCATATGTTTACATACACCAAGATTACTCTGACTTTGAAAAGTCCAGATGATGATGTCATAGCTCTTTAAGCTTCTGATAGGTTGCTTCCCATCACCTGAGTTAAACAGAGGAACACCTGTGGATGTATTGTAAGGAAACACCTGAAACTTTCTGCTTCCTTGTGTGACATCATGGAAGAAATCTGCAGAAATCAGCCGAGATATCAGGAGAACTATGGAGCACCACCAGACCGGCTCATCCTTGGGTCCAATTTCCAGGTACCTGAAGGCTCCACGTTCATCTGTTCAAATAATTATACTACTAGTCAAAAGTTTGGACACCCCTTCTCATTCACTGTTGTGTCTTTGGTGGGCAGAACTGAGGTGTGGTGAACAAGGTGGTCTACCAACCTGACACGGTTACACCGGTTCTGTCAGGAGGAGTGGGCCAAAATTCTAGCAACCTGTTGTGAGACGTTTGTGGAAGGAAACCTGGAACATCAAACCTGGCAGGTTTTAAGCGATTCTATGAAGTCCTGAGGAGATGGATGTCGTCTGTATGTTAGCGGACCTGTTTTCAATAGCTGAACAGGATGTAAATATTCAGAGTTATTGTAGATGATAACAACAGATGATTTTTTTCTTCATTCTATCCACAGCTTCACTTCCATCCTCTGGATAATCAGGAAAGCTCCAGAGCAACAGTTCGGATGAAACCAGTTTCATCTGCAGCCGTTCTGCAGAGCAGCCTGCTGCTGACTATATGAAAACCATGCTATTATCCTGCTGTCTAGCTGTTTCTGTGAAGCTCTGACTGGCAGAATATTAGTTAGAAAAGCTTCTTGTCTTCAAATCAAAGCAGATGTCCAGTAAATAGAAGACAGGGATCGCTCTGCTGCGTTTAGGTGGAACAAGACGGCGGAAGGAGTGGGTGCTGGGCAGGAACCTTGACCGCAGAAAACAAATTTCCATAGATATGAGGCAAAGCCCCAGTGGCTCCTTTGATATTTCATGGAGCATTTCTTTACCCATTTGATTTTTGATAAGGTTACAGACAGGAGCACCAGATGGAGCAGCGCCCAATAAGAATGCCTATTCCCTCAACGAGAAATTCAATTACAGGCAGCAGTTGAATGACCCTCATATGCAAGCTGGAAACAAATATGTTGGACTTTACCCAGATGAGGCTGGAATAATGGGATGGTGGAAGAAAGCAGCTGGGTGTACTGGTTTCAATCTCAGGATCACAGGAAATTCTGCCTCTTGAAGAAGCTTTCCATTACATTTAGTTTCAAGGAGAAAGAGAAAACAGGACAGAGTTGAGCTGTAGTTAGAGAAAACATTTTAATGTGATTCCTTCTGATATTACACTCATTTACATATTCTTTATTTTTTGTAAAAAAGATCCATTATGATTACGGATAACCGAGCAACCCTGCTTCAGAACTTTTTACTTTGGTACCATACAGCACAGCAGGTCAACCTGTTAACAACACTCATCTACTAAGGTTGAGTCTGAACAAGTGTGTAAAAAATGTATGGAACCTTGCAACAGCTGGTGTGTTTTTCTAACACATTTGGGAAAATGGAAAATGGATATTTTCTATTAATTTTAACAATAGTGAAAAGTTCAAGGCTGCACAGTGGTGCAGTTGGTAGCACTGTTTCCGTGCAGCAAGGAGGTCCTAGGTTCGACTCCCGGATGGGGTCTTTCTGCATGGTGTTTGCATGTTCTCCCCATGCATCTAGGGGTTCTCACCGGGTACTACGGCTTCCTCCCACAGTCCAAAGACATGACTGTTAGGTTAATTGGTTTCTCTATGTTGCCCTTAGGTGTGACTGAGTGTGTGCTTGGTTGTTTGTGCTGTATGTGTTGGTGTTGCCCTGCGATGGACTGGTGACCTGTCCAGGGAGAACCCACCTCCCGCCCGTTGACTGCTGGAGGGCACCAGCTCCCCGTGACCCACTATGGAAGAAGCGGTATAGAAGATGAATGAATGAATAAAAAGTTCAAGTAATAGAATCAGAATCAGAATCAGAATCAGAAAAGCTTTATTGCCAAGTACGTTTTTGGACATACAAGGAATTTGTTTTGGCGTAGTCGGTGCAATACAATACAAATTAAACAGTATAAACATATCTACAATATAATATAAATATATGTGCACAGTTTTAAGTGAGTGAGAGTAAATATAGAGCAGTATAAGATGCAAGAGCAATACAACAGTGCAGGTGATCATTGTGCAAGTAAAGCAGGAGTCCAAGCTGAGCGTTAATGTAACACATAGAGTTACAGGTTACAGGTGTCCTGTCAGCAAAAAGGGGGGGGTGTGGGTGAAAGGGAGAGTGTCAGGGTGGTTTCTGGGCTTTGTTAACCAGGCTGGTGGCAGATGGGAAAAAACTGTTCTTGTGGCGTGAGGTTTTGGTCCGGATGGACCGCAGCCTCCTGCCAGAGGGGAGAGTCTCAAAGAGTCTGTGACCAGGGTGGGAGGGATCAGCCAGAATCTTCCCTGCCCGCTTCAGGGTCCTGGAGGTGTACAGTTCCTGGAGCGACAGTAGACTGCAGCCAATCACCTTCTCAGCAGACCGAATGACACGCTGCAGCCTGCCCTTATCCTTGGCTGTAGCAGCGGCGTACCAGATGGTGATGGAGGAGGTGAGGATGGACTCAATGATGGCTGTGTAGAAGTGCACCATCATAGTCTTTGGCAGGTTGAATTTCTTCAGCTGCCGCAGGAAGAACATCCTCTGCTGGGCTTTCTTGATGAGAGAGCTGATGTTTGGCTCCCACTTGAGATCCTGGGAGATGATGGTTCCCAGGAAGCGGAAAGATTCCACAGTGTCAATTGTGGAGTCACAGAGGGTGATGGGGGCAGGTGGGGCTGGGTTCTGCCTGAAGTTCACAACCATCTCCACTGTCTTTAGAGCGTTGAGCTCAAGGTTGTTCTGGCTGCACCAGTCCAACAGATGGTCCACCTCCCATCTGTATGCGGACTCGTCACCATCAGAGATGAGTCCGATCAGGGTGGTGTCGTCCGCAAACTTCAGAAGCTTGACAGACTGGTGACTGGAGGTGCAGCTGTTGGTGTACAGGGAGAAGAGCAGAGGAGAGAGAACACAGCCTTGGGGGGAACCGGTGCTGATGGTCAGGGAGTCAGAGACGTGCTTCTCCAGCCTCACGCGCTGCTTCCTGTCAGACAGGAAGTCAGTGATCCACCTGCAGGTGGAGTCGGGCACACTCAGCTGGGAGAGTTTCTCCTGGAGCAGAGCTGGGACGATGGTGTTGAAGGCAGAGCTGAAATCCACAAACAGGATCCTGGGGTAGGTTCCTGTGGAGTCCAGGTGCCGGAGGATGAAGTGAAGGGCTAGGTTGACTGCATCATCTACAGACCTGTTGGCTCTGTAGGCAAACTGCAGGGGGTCCAGGAGGGGGTCGGTGATGTCTTTTAGGTGTGAGAGCACAAGGCGCTCAAAGGACTTCATCACCACAGAGGTCAGGGCGACGGGTCTGAAGTCATTAAGCCCTGTGGTCCTTGGCTTCTTGGGAACAGGGACGATGGTGGAGGACTTAAAGCAGGCTGGAACATGACATGTCTCCAGTGAGGTGTTAAAAATGTCTGTGAAGACTGGAGACAGCTGATCAGCGCAGTGCTTCAGGCTGGCTGGTGAGACAGAATCCGGACCAGCAGCTTTCCGGGGGTTCTGTCTCCTGAAGAGTTTGTTGACGTCCCTCTCCTGGATGGAAAGAGCCGTCCTCGGCGTGGGTAGGGGGCTGGTGGGGGGGAACTTCAGGGTGGGGGTTGGAGGTGCCAAGGCCCCTCTTGAGGTTGGGGAGGTGGGGGTGGTGGATTGTGGCTGCAGCTGTTGGGGGGCGTCGTGGGGGATGGTTGCAGGACTGTCAGCTAGACAACCAAAACTGAAGGAATTTTGTTTTGTAAATGAAATAAATAAGTTTCTGATTAGGAATAAATGAGGAAACCCCCACTTTTATTCCCTCCTAAAATGAGTAAAATGACCCACAGGTGGATCACATCAGATGGAGATGATGAGAACATCATGACTCAGAAGGTTTGTCCTGTTTAAGCCTCAGACATGTAGCTTGGTGCTCCTGGCTGTCTGAATGAACATCATGGTGAGATTCAAAGATCTGTCAGAGGTCTTCAGAAAGCAGAGTAGAGCAGCTTCTGATTCTGCTGAGGGATCTAAAGAGGTTTAAAAAGAATTCAAAATCAGTCATCACACTGTCCTGAAAATAGTCTACAAGTGGAGGACATTCAAGCCAGCAGCCAACATGTATAGACTTGGCTGTACAGACAGGTTGTGGAGGATAACCATTAGTTCCAACCAAGGTATGCAAAACACCATCTCTGGACGGACGGATGGACGGACGGATGGATGGACGGATGGATGGACGGATGGATGGATGGATGGATGGATGGATGCATGGTTCTGCTGCGTTTAAGGACTGTTGTCCTCCAACAACAGTGTGGGACCTGGACAACATGAGAAGACCCAGATCATTTGGTAATGCCCCTCCTCTCCTGCCCTGACGCAGGTTTTATCCCAGCCCCAGTCCTGCCAGGATTAAGAGGATATGGAAAATGAAGAGTTTGACTAATTCATTCTAGTCTTTTAGCTCTGTTGGTGTTTCTGAAAATGGGAATTCAGTTCCTGCTCTTGGAATTTATTTTATGCAATCTGCATGCAGCCTTTGTCATTTGTGCTACAGAAACACCTGAACATTGTTTCTGCAGCTGTTGTTGGAAACCCCCTGGGTTGAGCTCTCCTGTAACCGTTATGTCAATTAATATGGATTTTTGATTGTTCCAACTGTTAGCATAAAGTGGTCCAAGTCCTTTCCATCTGGGTTCATTTGTGGCCCGTTAGGATTAGCTTTTACACAGAAAAGGAGGGAGGGAGTATAATAGAGGGATGTTCCTACAATACCTGGATGTCTCTTCAGTGTTAAACTCAATTGGTGAACACGTGTTTGTTGTTAGAGCTTCTAATCCAACCCCAGAAAAGAAGGAGAGCAAACAAAGACCCACACATCTCTTCTCCTGCGTGCATGCAGCTTTCTCCCTGCAGATTTGTATTCCTATCAGATTGTGCAGAAATATGATATGCATAGAGCCAGTGTGATGGAAGCCCCTGTGGAGGGAGGGCACTGGATGTATTTATAGATAGGCTATCTCCTGAATGCAGCCTGTGATATCTCCACCAACGGATTTAAGCTCTCCAGCAACAGATACAAACAACCGAGGAGTCGAGGGGGCAATTCAGGCCCAGGAGCAGGAATTCATTCTTTTGACTAACAAGCAGTTTACATCCTTTAATATAAAACTTTACATGCTTCATGTGAAAGGTGTTCAAGTCTTCCTTCGGAGGGAAACAGCATCTTTTGTCTTTCCTCAAGTCCCCCCCCCCCCAAAACCAATGGCTATCACGCTTTTTACGCAGAGTAAGACTGTCACCTGCTGGTTAAACCACAGTATTACCACTTCCCACTGTGACCTAAATCTGGATGCACTGTCTGCTGCTGCAGATATGATTCATAAGACACGCCTCAGGCTATGACAGCTGCATAAATTTGACGACAGCTCAGCCACTTTAGTTAAGAACACTCAAAGGCATCATAGGTGCAGTTCAGCTGACAGCGGTGCTGAAGTCACATCGCAGGAGAACCGGTTGTGAAAAATATAGCAACGTTCCACAGAATCAGCAAAGATAAAACATTATGGTTCCTTCTGATGTTTGATGTTTAAAAAGGTAAGAAAACACGGAGGAAAGAAAGTCAAAGCAACGCAGTTAAATAGTGTTCATGTCATGAAAAATACAGCAACTTATTCAGTGTTGCATGATTTAAAGTAAGCAGTGTATCCATTTTCTTAAAGCTCTTCATCATCACAGCAAACAGAAACTCAAACTGCAACCAGGTTCTAAATAATCTTTATTAAAAAGCATCAAAACTAAATGATCAGCTAAGTTGTTAAACACTGGGGCAACATTCAGACAACAAACCTTTTAATAGCGACGCTTTGACGTTTAAATCAAGTAATGTCACCTGTGGACGTTTTTACACATATATGAAATAAATAATGTAATAAGAAAACAAAGTTTCTTCATGGCCGAGTGTGTCCTTTAGGCCACAGAGACCAAAAACTTCCCAACAAAGAATTGAAACACATTTTTTTAGATGTTTTAGAAAAATGACTCCTGTCATGCTTTTTCCAAACTGGCATCTTAATAAATGTATTAAACAATGAAGCTAAATAAGTATGCATTAACATATTAACTCAGCTGATTTTTGGTATGTGGGTAAAAGGTTATCAGGTTCTTTTAAAACCCTGAGGAAGATAGATGTTTTATGTTGGACCAGAACCTGAACATCTTGCTATAAACAGCAGAGTTACAAAAAATAAGATTATTAATATCACTCAAAAAACAGACATTTCAGGGATAAATGTAGACAGGAAATAAGTTAGAATGCTCCTAAATGTAAAGAAAAATGCTTACATGAACAATATTTAAAATCTAAAAAAAGGTAGCCAGTTACTGCGATGCAGCAGGAAGGCTGAAGGACGTCCTTTTACAGTCCGATATAAAACATCGGCGTAATTTCATGCACAAAACATGAAAAAGTAGTTTGATGTTCTTCAAAGCAGTTTTTAATTTAACTTCAAAAGCTTTTAGACGCGTGTCATTTATGAAGATTTTCAATCAGGTTTAAATCAAGCGCTGTACTGAGACAGCCTTATTAAGAGTTTTAATCACATTCTTTTAAGAACATTATTTCAAAGATTTGAAACATAACTCGTAGTAATCTTGATATTAGGGTTGAAACATGTTGTTGGGTTTAAAGGTACACCTCGGCCAAAGCTTAGGTCATAACTCAGAAGCAGCAGCTTCTCTGTTTAACTCAGGGTTTATTCCTGTCTGGCTGCTCCTCTCCAGTTAGGGATTCCCCAGGGCGCCACATAAGGTTTTTATACACAGGGTCTATAACTAGAAAACATAATGCTGTTCTCTTCAATGTCCAGGCATATCTGTCAGTTAAACAGACATAATCCACTCACAACCCTAGAATATACAATAGAATAGAATACAAATTTTATTTGTCTGACACCAAAGGAAACAGAAATTGGTCTTCGACAGGGCTCCATATACACATGAAACGTTCAACAAAAAGACACACAGCACAAAAAAATCCCCAGAACACACACATGATAAAAACTAAAAATCATATATGGGGGATTGAAATCTCTCTGCTGTAAATGCAGTTGGAATGAATTATTTCTGTCTGAAAGTGAGGTTAACCCGTTCTGGGTGAGGGTTATGAAATAAGAGTTCTGGCACGGCGGTGAATGAATATACTGACTGATAGGCCTCCAATACAAACGATCCTATGAGAAGTATTTTGCCACCATCTAGCGGTCAAAATGTGCACTACATCTGGTATCCACATATATATTTACATAGATATACAGTACTGTGCAAAAGTTTTAGGGAGGTGTGAAAAATGCTATAAACAAATAATGCTTTCAGAAATATAGATGATGAATGTTTATTTTTTATCAATTTATAAAATGCTAAATGAGCGAACCCAAACATACAGCAAAAGCCATTAAGGACTACAGGGGTTGGACAATGAAACTGAAACACCTGGTTTTAGACCTCAATAATTTATTAGTATGGTGTAGGGCCTCCTTTTGCGGCCAATACAGCGTCTATTCGTCTTGGGAATGACATATACAAGTCCTGCACAGTGGTCAGAGGGATTTTAAGCCATTCTTCTTGCAGGATAGTGGCCAGGTCACTACGTGATACTGGTGGAGGAAAACGTTTCCTGACTCGCTCCTCCAAAACACCCCAAAGTGGCTCAATAATATTTAGATCTGGTGACTGTGCAGGCCATGGGAGATGTTCAACTTCACTTTCATGTTCATCAAACCAATCTTTCACCAGTCTTGCTGTGTGTATTGGTGCATTGTCATCCTGATACACGGCACCGCCTTCAGGATACAATGTTTGAACCATTGGATGCACATGGTCCTCAAGAATGGTTCGGTAGTCCTTGGCAGTGATGCGCCCATCTAGCACAAGTATTGGGCCAAGGGAATGCCATGAAATGGCAGCCCAAACCATCACTGATCCACCCCCATGCTTCACTGTGGGCATGCAACAGTCTGGGTGGTACGCTTCTTTGGGGCTTCTCCACACCGTAACTCTCCTGGATGTGGGGAAAACAGTAAAGGTGGACTCTTCAGAGAACAATACATGTTTCACATTGTCCACAGCCCAAGATTTGCGCTCCTTGCACCATTGAAACCAACGTTTGGCATTGGCATGATTGACCAAAGGTTTGGCTATAGCAGCCCGGCCGTGTATGTTGACCCTGTGGAGCTCCTGATGGACAGTTCTGGTGGAAACAGGAGAGTTGAGCTGCACATTTAATTCTGCTGTGATTTGGGCAGCCGTGGTTTTATGTTTTTTGGATACAATCCAGGTTAGCACCAGAACATCCCTTTCAGACAGCTTCCTCTTGCGTCCACAGTTAATCCTGTTGGATGTGGTTCGTCCTTCTTGGTGGTATGCTGACATTACCCTGGATACCGTGACTCTTGATACATCACAAAGACTTGCTGTCTTGGTCACAGATGCGCCAGCAAGACGTGCACCAACAATTTGCCCTCTTTTGAACTCTGGTATGTCACCCATAATGTTGTGTGCATTTCAATATTTTGAGTAAAACTGTGCTCTTACCCTGGTAATTGAACCTTCACACTCTGCTCTTACTGGTGCAATGTGCAATCAATGAAGACTGGCTACCAGGCTGGTCCAATTTAGCCATGAAACCTCCCACACTAAAATGACAGCTGTTTCAGTTTCATTGTCCAACCCCTGTATCTTCAGCGTGAAGAAGAACAAGACTTACTGGAAGTGATGGTCTGGCCCCACAGAGCCCTGATCTCAACATCATGGAGTGTGTCTGGGATTACATGAAGAGACAGAAGGATGTGAGAAAGCCTCCATCCATAGAAGATCTGTGGTTGTTCTTCAAGATGTTTGGAACAACCTACCATCCGAGTTCCTTCAAGAACTGTGTGCAAGTGGACCTAGAAGAATTGATGGTGTTTTGAAGGCAAAGGGTGGTCGCACCAAATATTGATTTGATTTAGATTTCTCTGTGGTTCATTCACTGATTTTTGTTGATTGATGAATATTAATGATTAACGTTTCTATTATTGAAAGCATTCTTTGTTTACAGCATTTGTTCACAACTGCCTAAAACTTTTGCACAGAATGGCATGTATACGGGGCCATCTTAAGAAAGCCACTATTAGCCTAAGATGCTAACATTAGCTTTAAATCATCTCCAGTCTTTGGTTGACCCTGGACCTCACCTTTAATCCCAAGTCTGCACCGTGCTCTGCATCCCACAGCAAAAATCCTGCAGTTCAGTTTATCGCTGTTTCCACAGCTCACCTGTTCATTTTTGCTTGATTAGGTCAAGGATTTCTGAGCACTTCAGTAACCTTCAGTAAAACCTTAAAACTAAATTCCAACCATACCAATTAAAGGGGCAGTCAGTATCTTGCCTGCTCTTATTAAAATGATGATCATGTAAGGACCTATTTCTATGACTCAATTATTTTTCAATAATTGAGTCATAGTGAGGGCTGCACGTTGGCGCATTTGGTAGCTCTGTTGCCTTGCAGCAAGAAGGTCCTGGGTTCAGCTCCCAGCCATGGGTCTCTCTGCATGGCGTTTGCATGTTCTCCCTGTGGGTTCTCACTGGGTACTCCAGCTTCCTCCCACAGTCCGAAGACATACCTGTTAGGTTAATTGGTCTCTCTAAATTGTCCTTAGGTGTGTACATGGTTGTTTGTGTGTTGACTGGCGACCCGTCCAGGGTGTACCCTGCCTCCTGCCCGTAGACTGCTGGAGATAGACACCAGCTTCCCCGTGGCTCACTATGGAAGAACAAGCCATCACAGCTGAGGACTGACTGGAAGCTTCCAGAGTCCACCTGACTTCTAGCTGTTGGACCATAAAACAACTTGTGGCTCTGTTAAAGCCGCTTTGAAGGTTAATGCCCTGCAGCACAGCTTTTATCTGACACTTCACAAATGAATCCATAGATCCTTCAGGTATAAACAGACTTTTCCATTAGTGGGCCATGTGTGACATTTATAAGCTTACCAAGGAACGCACTCATTCTAAAAGCTTTCTCTTGCTTCACCTCGAGAGATTTCTGGTGCATTAAATAGGTCTGGACGATGCATATGAATTTATACACTTGCTTCTGTGGAGTTATGGAGAAATCTTAACGTTTCAGATGAAAACTATGATGAAAGTGAGCTACTTGAGAAGCTGCCAGGGGGCAAACTTTCTTACCTTCTGCCCCAGGGGGTTACTTATTGGGAGGGAAGAATACTAATGTTGAGATGATTCAGAAGTTTCCTCTGGATAATAGAGCAAAACACCTCATGGTAAGTTATACAAAACAGGTTTTCAAAGCTGAAGCGCCCAGAAGGTTAGAAAACTCCCCAACATCTTTAACTGCTGGAAGCAATTGATGCTGTTGCACAGCTAAACAACAGAGATCTCCTGTTTAGGTTATTAAAGGACACAACAGGCTGGTGGGTTTGGGTCCACCATCACATAGAGAAATATCGGTCCTTCCTCATTCTGTCAATTAAACTCAAAGTGGTAGAAAAGTTCTCGCCCATAGACTGCTGGAGATTGGTACCAGCTCCCCCGTGACCCACTGTGGAATAAGCAGTATAGAAGATGAATGAATGAATGAATGAATAAATGGTAGAAAAATTGTTAAACCACTTTCTGAAGTTGTTTTTCAGTCTTTTTCTATGAACTTCTGATATTTTACAAACTTTCTGGTGTTAAATTCAAGCTGAAACCTGATGTTCAGATAGATATGGCCTGTTGCTTCTGATTTCTGGTTCTCCTGTAATTACAACATTATTTTTAACATTTACATACGTGGACAAACAGTTGAAACCAGATGGTATCATACATACATTTCTACTCGTACTCGTACTTTATCCGGGACCGGGTCGCGGGAGCAGCAGACTCAGCAGAGATGCCCAGACGTCCCTCTCCCCAGACACCTCCTCCAGCTCCTCCGGGGGGAGCCCAAGGCGTTCCCAGGCCAGCCGAGAGACATAGTCCCTCCAGCGTGTCCTGGGCCGTCCCCTGGACCTCCTCCCGGTGGGACGTGCCTGGAACACCTCCCGAGGAAGGCGTCCAGGAGGCATCCGGTATAGATGCCCGAGCCACCTCAACTGGCTCCTCTCAATGTGGAGGAGCAGCGGCTCTACTCCGAGCTCCTCACCCTATCTCTAAGGGAGTGCCTGGCCACCCTACGGAGGAAGCTCATTTCAGCCGCTTGTATCCAGGATCTCGTTCTTTAGGTCATGACCCAAAGTTCATGGTCATAGGTGAGGGTAGGAACGTAGACCGACCGGTAAATTGAGAGCTTTGCTTTTCAGCTCAGCTCTCTCTTCACCACAACGGACCGGCACAGCGCCCCCATTACTGTGGCAGCCGCACCGATCCGTCTGTCGATCTCCCGCTCCATTCTTCCCTCACTCGTGAACAAGACCCCGAGATACTTAAACTCCTCCACTTGAGGCAGGAACTCCCCTCCAACCTGAAGAGGACAAGCCACCCTTTTCCGGTAGAGAACCATGGCCTCGGACTTGGAGGAGCGGATCTTCATCCTAGCCGCTTCACACTCGGCTGTGAACCGCCACAGCGCATGCTGTAGGTCTTGGCTAGAGGGGTCCAGCAGGACCACGTCATCTGCAAAAAGAAGAGACGAAATCCTCTGGTCCCCAAACCAGACCCCCTCCGGCCCTTGGCTGTGTCTAGAAATCCTGTCCATAAAAGTTATGAACAGGACCGGTGACAAAGGACAGCCCTGCCGGAGTCCAACATGCACCAGGAACAGATCCGACTTAGTGCCGGCAATGCGGACCAAAGTCCTGCTCCGCTTCTACAGAGACCAGATGGTCCCTAATAAAGATGATCATTTTTTATTATTCTCCCTGAAGTTAGAAGTTTCCACCCATCTCCTCAGCATTTGGTAGAATCATCCTTTAAACTGTCTGATTTGGGTCAGATGTTCTGGGCTTCTTTCTACAAGCTTTTCACAATAGTTTGCTGGAGTTTTGGCCCATTCCTCCTGACAGAACCAGAGTAACTGGGTCAGGTTTGTAGAACACACATAATCACACATACCTTTTCATCTCCACCCATAAATGTTTTTTGGGACGTTGTTGACGTTGAGCCACTTAGTAGCTAATCAGGTAGCATGCTGAGGAACATTGTTCAAGTGGAAGACCCATTTGTGTCCAAGCTTTAACTTCCTGGCTGATGTTGAAGGAAGATGTTGCTTCAAGATTACCACATCATGTTTTTTCCTCTCAAAGCCATGTATTTTGTTAAGTGCACCAATCTCTCCTGCAGTAAAACAGCCCCACAGCATGATGCTGCCACCCCCATACCTTGCTGTTTGAAGGCTGTCGTAACTGCAAGGTATGGAAATATTTCCAAACACTTTGGTTTTAGTTTCATCAACCCAGTGATGAGCCCTGCCTCTCACAGTTAGGCCATCTATACTAGTCCAAATCCAATACACCCTCACCACTGCAGACTTCCTGAACTCTTAACCTTGTTGAGTTACCCGCTTGTTTCTCAGCAGATGTCCAGTAAACTGACAGGCCAACCACACTACTGATAGTTTACAGCAACAGACCATCTGGAGATCCTCTAATGTAATCAGATTTCACATGAACACACTGAACTGTTATCACTTTATAACAGACAAGTTCTAAATTGTAGAAACAACATAAAACCCGATGGAAGACAAGCTTTGGGAACAGGAACCCGGTCCACAGGACAGCCTGCACAGCCTGCAGAAATATGACCGCAGGAAGGTCGCTTAAGACCAACTCCTGTATTTTAGTGTTTTTTGCAGCTTTAAATAAACAGCTCATATTCCCAAAGATTCCAACTTCCATACGGCCATCTCTCCATCTACATACTTCTTCCAGCACCAGAACCTCCAGAGCGGAACCGGGTTTGAGTTCTTCATCTATTATTGCTAACCTGAAAACGGCTAACAAATCCCAGACTGAAAAACTGCATATATCACACAAGCCTTTGAAGCTAAGCATATGTTTTAGGGTTTAATCATATTAAAAAGGGGAAGAGTGATAAACCGCCATGATTTTGTCTCCCTCGGATTGTACTCTTAGTCTCCCTCATATCTGGGATGAGGGACGGATCCATCTCCTGGGACTGTCCACAGGAGGTCAGCTGGCTAGAAAACCCAGGCTGCTCTGACGGTGAAGATATGCCCACTGACTGCATGGCACAACATCAATCACTTCCTACATCGCTATGGCTGAATGCATTCAGGCGAGGGAAGAGAACAAAACAACCCCAGTATTGTTAATAATTCATTATCATCACTTGTTTCTGGACCACAGTTTAAGACCTTTTCTGAATACCTCCAAGGCCTTGACAGCTTACCACTGATCAGACCACAGAACATGTCAGTCAAGTCCCTCAGTGTAACACAGGAATTTGGTTTGTAATCTTTTAAAGTTTAAAGTAAATTGACGTTCCCTTCTGTTTCAAACTCTCCACCATCATCACGGTCCACAAGACACGCACCATAAGAGGATTAAACGACTACATGCCAACATACAGTTTCTCTAAAAACTCAACAAGAGTTCAGGATCCATCCATCCATCCACCTTCTGCTTGTCCAAGATCAGGTTGTGGAGGTAACTGGCCACTAAGGCAAACCCTCTGACACTCTTCAGCCCCTGGAGTTTTTTTTAAATAGGATTATTGTGCAGAGCCATAATATCCTTGTGAATATTTCCTTTTTGATAAAGGTTATAGTTAGAGTGGTTTAGGTTATCCGGAGCTATCTCTGTAGTTATGCTGCTATAGGCTTAGACTGCTGGAGGACATAATGACCACTTTCACTCACTTTGTTACATTCTACTACTCTCCAATTTTGCATTATTTGCTGTTTTTTCAGCTATAAACTCTATGTTCTCTCTCTGTTTTTTCTCTATCTAGAAGGTACACCTGGCCTGGCTCTGTTTTTATCTGTGACACCTTCCTGGAGAGGGGCATCGTCCGAGCTTCTGCTGGCAACAACTTAATGCTCACCTTCTACAGATGATCCACATAGACCTGTCTTTCAGTGTTTAACCCTTTCTCTCTCCTAGACATGGCTACTGACTGAGCTTCTACTGTAACTAACTCTATGTTCTCTCTTTCAGACTCTAACCTTGAAAACTGGCTCAGAGTTTATCTGTTCTTTCTTTCTAGATGAAACGACTAAAGGAGCTACATCCATTAACATTTTACTTTTCCTTCCCATAGAAAGTACTCCTGGATCAGTGCTTCTTTGTTCTGTTTGTGTCTCTGCTCTGTTCTCTCAAACCTCCAGTCGGTCGTGGCAGATGGCCGCTCATACTAAGCCTGGTTCTGGTTGTGCTGGAGGTTTCTTCCTGTTAAAAGGGAGTTTTTCCTCTCCACTGTCGCTACATGCATGCTCAGTATGAGGGATTGCTGCAAAGTCAACGCCAGTGACTGTCCACTGTCTCTACATGCTCATCCAGGAGGAGTGAATGCTGCAAGTCACTGACTGGATGCAATCTGCTGGGTTTCCTTAGATAGAAAAACTTTTTATCCAATCTGAATAAATAACTGAATCTGACTGAACTGTTCAATGGTTACGATTAATTGGAATGTATGAACCTGACTTTGTGAAGTGCTTTGAGACGACATGTGTTGTGAATTGGTGCTATATAAGTAAAATGAATTGAATTGGATTAAAAACTGAATTGCTGTCTCGTTCTTTTACCCACAGCTTTCCTTAAGAAAGCTTTGCCTGTAATAACACCTGATTTAACACAAATAATAAACACGTCCCTTTTGTCAGGTGTTTTCCTCCAGGCCCTAAAAACAGCAATTATCAAACCTCTATTGAAAAAGAGCAACTTGGACAAGCTGCTACTACAGAACTACAGGCCTATATCAAACCTCCTCTTCATCAGTAAGATTATTGAAAAAGCTGTGTTTCAACAGTTAAACAACTTCCTAACAACGACCAACCGCTTCGATGTCTTTCAGTCAGGCTTCCTGCTCACCACAGTACAGAGACTGCTCTTGTCAAGGTGTTCAATGACATCCGTATAAATGCAGACTGTGGAAGAACCACGGTGCTGGTATTATTGGACCTTAGTGCAGCATTCGACACTGTTGATCACTCCATTTTATTAGAGCGCCTGGAAAACTGGGTCGGCCTTTCTGGTACAGCACTCAACTGGTTTAAATCCTACTTGAAGGACAGGGACTTTTTAGTGTCAGTAGGTAACTTTACATCAGAGACCACAAAAATTACATGTGGCGTTCCCCAAGGGTCCATCTTAGGGCCCCTCCTATTCAATATCCACATGCTCTCCCTAACTCAGATTTTAATAAACAACAACGTAAGTTACCATAACTATGCAGACGACACACAGCTATACGTTACGATGTCACCAGGTGACCATGAACCCATTCAAGTGCTGGGTAAATGCTTAGAAGAAATCAATGCATGGATGGGCCTAAATTTTCTTCAGCTGAATCAAAACAAAACTGAAGTAATAATCTTTGGACCAAAGGAAGAGCGTTTAAAAGTTAGTACACAGCTTCAGTTAATACAGCTAGAAACCACCAGTCAGGCTGGAAACTTGGGTGTAGTGATGGACTCAGACCTGAACCTTCAGAGGAACATAAAGACAGTAACAAGGTTGACCTTCTATCACCTAAAGAACATCTCCAGGATTAAAGGACTAATGTCTCAGCAGGACCTTGAAAAACTAATTCATGCGTTCATCTTTAGTAGAATTGATTACTGCAACGATGTCTTCACAGGTCTGCCTAAAAAGTGGATCAGACAGCTGCAGTTGATCCAGAACGCTGCTGCTCGCGTCCTCACTAGAACTAAGAAAGTGGAGCACATCGGCCCGGTTCTAAAGTCCCTACACTGACTCCCTGTAGCTCAGAGAATAGACTTTAAAATACTTATGTTAGTCTATAAATCACTGAATGGCTTAGCACCAAAATACATTACAGACTTGTTGTCAGTGGATCAACCACCCAGACCTCTCAGGTCTTCTGGCTCAAATCTACTCTCCAGAACCAGAACCAAACATGGAGAAGCAGCTTTTAGTTCTTATGCTCTACTAATAAACCTCCAGAAAACTGGAAAAGCGCAGAAACACTAAGTTGCTTTAAATCAAGATTAAAAACTTATTTGTCTAGAGTGGCCTTTGACTGGGCCATCTAAACATTATTAGTTATGTTTTCAGTCCAATTTTCTTTTCATTTTCTTATCCATCATTCTATTCTGTTTATTTTATTTTTATTTTTTTATTACCTCTCTTGTTTGATTTTCTGTATCAATGTAATGTTTTTCCTTATATACAGTGCCTTGTGTGCCTTGTTGCTGAAAAGTGCTATGTAAATAAACTTGACTTGCCTTGATTTGACTTGAGAGAGATTTGCGAATGCTGGAGAAAGAGTAATACATCATCTGCATAAAGACTGATTCTATGTTCAATATTCATGCATTTCATACCTTTAATATCTTTAGTTTGCCTGATTGCTGCCACTAGTGATTCAATAAAGATTGCAAATAATGAGGGGGAAAGTGGGCATCCTTGCCTGGTGCCCCTCTGAAGATAGAAGCTGAAAGGTGTTTGGGTATTGGTCCTGATACATGCTGCAGGGGAACTGTATGATGTTTTTAACCAGTTTATGAAAGAGTTTCCAAAAACAAATTTACTGAAGGTTGAAAACAAGAATTTCCAGTTAACTCTATCAAATGCTTTTTCTGCATCTAGAGAACATATACTGGTCTCAATATTCTTATTGTAGGAATAGTCTATTAAATTAAATAGTCTGTGTGAATTTGTGGATGAATGCCACCCTTTTATAAAACCAGTTGGGTCAGGATGTATTATGAGAGGAGTTACCTTTTAAATTTATTTTGCGAGGGCTTTACAGATTATTTTGAGATTGACGTTAATGAGGAATATGGGTCGGTAGCTGGTAGGAAGTACTGGGTCTTTTCCTGGTTTTAACAAGAGAGTGATGTTGGCAGAATTTATATTTGGCGGAAGTCTGCCATTTGTTTTGGTTTTCTGCACCATTCTTTGGAATATTGGGGCCAAAATATTCCAGAATTCTTTGTAAAACTCTGTTGGGAATCCATCTGGGCCTGGAGCCTTTTTATTGGGCATACTTTTTGGAGCTTCTTGGATTTCGGCTGAAGTCAAAGGTACATCCAGTGCCATCGCTTGATCATCTGATAGTTTAGGAATTGTTACTTTATCCAGAAATTGATCAATGTTGTTATCTGACGGGTCTATCTGTAGTGAGTATAAAGCTTAGTAGAAATCTCTGAAAGCGCTGTTTATTCTTTCAGGATCATAAACTTTATTCCCTGTCGAGTCTTTAATAGCAAATAAAGTTGTTGGTTAGCTAAAAAGTTACCTGATTTATTGTCATGTTCAAAGTTTTCTATTCGAAGTCTTGCACTAAGAATTGGGGATTGTTGTCAATAATTTCATTTAATTCTAATTTGGCTTTACTTAGTTTATTCAGCATTTCCTCTTCCTGAGAAGCTTCTAACAGTTTAATGGTTTCTTCTCATTTCTGAATACATTTATTTTCTTTTTTCTTCTTATGTGATGAGAATGAGGTGATTTTACCTCTCATAACACCTTTCCTCCTCCCAGAGAACAGATGTTGATGTCCCCTGGACGTCATTAAATATGAAGTCCACTCTTCTTTAAAATATTTGGTAAATTCTTCATCCTTAAGCAATGATGTATTAAACCTCCGGTTTTTGCTTTGTGAGGTTTCTTTCTTATTTACTAGAGTTAAGGAGACAGGAGCATGATCACTGACAGCTATAGGGTGTATCACAGTGTCTGAAATGTCAGTCAACAACAAGCTGCTGACTAAGAAATAATCCAGACGAGAGTAAGAGTGATGGACATGTGAGAAGAAAGTATATTCTCTGTGATTAGGGTGAAGAGATCACTATGCATCGCAAAGTCCGTAATCACTCCTATACTGTTTAACTATATTTATTGATTGCCAACTGCGCTGAGAACAACTGAGTCCCTGTTGTGCTCAGCCTGTCTAATTCTTCATTTAGACCAAAGTTCAGATCCCCCCCAAGAAGAAGTGAGCAATCCAAGTGTTTAGACAGTGCAGAAAAAAAGAATTGAAGAATGGGGGGTCATCAACATTTGGGGCATATATACTGACAATACATATCTTTTGGTTATGTATAGATATTTTTATTATTAAATCTACCCTCTGGATCTGTAACTGTGTCTAATACTGTAATGTTAACATTTTTGTGAATTAAGATTGCTACTCCCCTTTGCCTAGAATTATAGCAGGCAGAAAACAAATTAGGAAACTCAGGTGATTTAAGATCATTTGCAACTGTGGCAGATTTATGAATCTCTTGTAATAAAACAACGTATGTCTGTAGTCTTTTAAGCTGATTAAAATTTTTTAACTTTTTCTCTCTGGTGCCAGCTCCATGCATATTCCATGTAACAGACCTTAGTGTACACATAGTTGTGCGAGTGTTGCTAAAGTTGGACAGCGCATGTCACCACAAAAACAGAAAGACCCAAGTGAAATCATAGTTAGTGCTTTGGGTTGCCTAAAATGAAGTCCAGAAGCAGAGACGTAGCAGAGAAAAAGACAGAAAATTAAGAAGGTGCTGGGGGTAAGAGGGGGTGAGAGATATAAGGTTATTGTAGGAGCTGGTGATGAAACTGTTTGGATATTTGGTCACATGGTTAATCAGCGGTCTATAAGGGCGGAACCTTTCTTTGTGAGGCAGGTGTTCCACCCGGAAGGGGAGAAACAGTTTCTGACCGCTGAAGTAAGATTCTGTCAACAGGTGTAAGCGTGTGGAAATATGTTTGTCTTCAAGAGGAAACCGATGAAATGTGAACCAAATAAAAAGATGACCTGCATAATGAGTAATGTTAACTCAGACTTTAATTCATCCGACAAGACAACAATCAGTGCGTCAACACTACCCCGGTGAATCACCTCAATGACTTAAAGCATTGGTGTTATGATTTGGGGTTGTTTGGTTTTTGGTTTCTGTTTTTTTCTTATGTTTTTCACAGTTAAGGTTTTGACTTGTTATTTTGTTATTATTCTTCTTAGATTTTGAATCATGCTTCTGTTATTTTCCTGGTCATGCTTTAGTTTTGTCGACTTGTACATGTTTTGTCCAGTTTGGTTTTGTTTGTATATTAGAGTCTCAGTTTTTGCTGCAGCCACGTTTTGTTCTGTCTGTCAATTAGGTTTATTCGGTTCCACCTGTACCATGCTCCATTTAAACACACCTGCTCAGTTAGTCATTGAGGAAACATTTCTCTCATGCTCATGTCTTGTTCTCAAACCAAGTCTTGTCTTTTTTGATCATGCCATGCCTGTCTTGCCTGCCTGTTTGTTTTATTCCTGCCTCCTGCTGAGTGTGAGTTTTCGTAATTAAACCTTTTTTCACTTACCATCACGCTGCCTGCTCGTCTGCATTCTGGGGTCCTATATCTCAAGTAAACCGTAACAATTGGCTTGGCCTCTACAATCGAAAGTCAAAAACTGTGAGTTCGAGAACTGTGCGTTGCATGGAGCATTGGAGGTGAGATTGATGGCATTTGGCTGCGACGAGGGACTCATGATGGAGCCTTTATATTTGGAATGACGCGTCAGCTGGTTGGCCTCAGCTCACTTGCAGCCGGGGGTGATGTTGAACAGGATTGACGTCGATGAGGATCTTCTCGTTGCTGGATTTGAAAACATTCATCAGAACTAGGTATGTGCAGTGCTACTAGTATTATGATGGCCATCTAAATCTTAATGTGTGCACACATAATAGCCTAAACCCAATGCATTGGTTGCTGAAATGTATGAAAAATTGACTTTGTATCAATTGACTTTTTGCGATCTATTGACTATTGGACTTTAAAAAATGGAGGATATACCAGCTGGTGTTAGTGCGTCAGCTACTGCTGGCAGCTCGGACTTTGTGGCCAGCTATAGTGACACACAAAGGAGCAAGCGGGTGGTTAAACATTCTACTAAAGCAATTGCTGATAGAATAGATAGATTGCAAATTGGTAGGAAGGCTAAGCTAAATAAAGCTAGCAATTTAAAGAAAAAGATACAAGGTTTAATGCAAAATGGTTTGCTTTCAGCAGTATAGAAATCTCTTGATGGTTAGGGTTAGTTATGGTTGAGGTGCAAACACACCCTCCATTTCTGCTACCTGTATGACCCCTTCTCTTTTCCAATGGTTATAATCAGTCTGACAGAGAGAGGTATCCCAATCCTTGTGGTTTTTAGTATAACAATGACCATCAGTGGGACCCTTTGTGAGGTTCCTTGAGACGACATTGTTGTAAATAAGCGCTGTTTAACTAAATAATCTGAACTGAAACTATCTGTGTAGTTATGCTGCTATAGGCTTAGGCTGCTGGAGGACATAACGACCACTTTCACCCTCTTCGCTACATTCTCACACTACTCTCCAATTTTGCATTATTTGCTGTTATTTCAGCTTTTAACTTTGTTCTCTCTTTTCTCTTCCTAGAAGCTACACCTGGACTGGCTCTGTGTCTACCTGTGACACCTTTCTGGAGAGGGGCATCGTCCGAGCTTCTGCTGGCAACAACTTAATGTTCACCCTCTACCGATGATCCACATGGCCCTGTCTTTCAGTGTTTAACCCTTTCTCTCTCCTAGACATGGCTACTGACTGAGCTTTTACTGTAACTAACTCTATGTTCTCTCTTTCAGACTCTAACCTTGAAAACTGGATCAGAGTTTATCTGTTCTTTCTTTCTAGATGAAACGACTAAAGGAGCTACATCCATTAACATTTACTTTTCCTTCCCATAGAAAGTACTCCTGGATCAGTGCTTCTTTGTTCTTTTTGTGTCTCTGCTCTGTTCTCTCTAACCCCCAGTCGGTCGTGGCAGATGGCCGCTCACACTGAGCCTGGTTATGGTTCTGCTGGAGGTTTCTTCCTGTTAAAAAGGAGTTTTTCCTCTCCACTGTCGCTACATGCATGCTCAGTATGAGGGATTGCTGCAAAGTCAACACCAGTGACTGTCCACTGTCTCTACATGCTCATCCAGGAGGAGTGAATGCTGCAAGTCACTGACTGGATGCAATCTGCTGGGTTTCCTTAGATAGAAAAACTTTTTATCCAATTTGAATAAAAAGCTAACTCCGACTGCACTGTTCAATTGTTAGGATTAATTGGAATGTATGAACCTGACTGTTGTGAAGAACCTTGAGACGACATGTGTTGTGAATTGGCGCTAAATAAATAAACTGAATTGAATTGAATTGAATTGAATTGATGGGTACATTGATTTGTGTGAAGAAATAAGATGTGTACATGATTCACTATTGATTTTATTGCCAGTTGAGGATAAAGAAAAACATGAAACATGGTTTAAAGCAAAAATTATGTTTACTGATGAATTCATTGAAAATGTAAAAGAGTGGGTTAAATCCAAAGAAGATGATGTGTATAACAATGAATGTATTTTGAATATTGATGATGATATTAATCATGATGGGGTGGATAATGATTACATTGACCCTAATGATAGTGTTTCCAGTGTGGGGAAACATTGCAACAAAAGTGTTATCAGCAATAAATCAAGTACCACTTCCTCTGCACAAATTAAAGCAGCAGCAGAAAGGGCTGCACTTTTTGCAAGAATGGCTGTTGGAACAGGAACAGGAACAACTAATAAAAAGGAGGAAGGAACAGCTTGACCTGGAAACTGAGTTAGCTGCGTCTACTGCCAAGTTGGCAGTTCTGCAGGCTTCTGATGAACAGTGTCGTTCTTTTGCATTTACTGATGGAATGAACTCTTATTTTGAAAAGGAAAAAAGGAAACGGACATCACTTACAACTCTTAACGCCATGGTAAAGGAATACAAGCCTGAAGTATGTAAAATAACACAGCAGAAGAATGTAGCACCAACAAAAAGCAAATTGCAAACAATGGATGTGCGACCAAAACAGCCTTAAATGAAAACTTCAGCATTAAAGCAGCACTTGGATGGACATGATCAAATGCACCTGGAAGCACCACATATGTTGCCGCATGTTGCAACAACTGCTTGGAACATCAAAATAGAAAGAAGATTAGTCATCAACTCGATCAAGTTCTTCCTGGGAATGTTGTCACCATTATGCACAAGCAAAATGAAATAACAGCTGCCCTTGAGCACCAACAGCGCTTATTGTCTTTGCCATCGTGAGACATACCTGCGTTTGAAGGAGATCCATTTCAATATAAACCTTTTATTAAAGCATTTGAACAAGGAGTCGAAGGAAAAGCAAGCAAAGCTGACTGCTTGTATTATTTGGAACAGTTCACAAGAGGACAGCCTAAGAAGCTGGTTCGCAGCTGCCAGCATATGGATCCTGAACGTGGATACATTGTGGCAAATGGTCTTCTTCAAGAACATTTTGGGAACGAGTTCAAGATAGCATCTGCTTACATAAATAAAGCTTTAGCCTGGCCATCAATAAAATCTGAAGATGTTAAAGCTCTTCAAGCTTATGCTTTATTCTTACGTGGATGTTGTAATGTCATGGAAGAACTTCAACATATGCAGGAGTTGGATATGCCAAGCAACATGAAAATGGTGATTTCCAAGCTACCATACAAACTCAGGGAGCGATGGAGAGCTGTTGCTCATGACATTTTGAAGACATATAATCAACGAGCTAATTTTATCGATGTAGATGTGTTTCTGGAGAAACATGTACGGATCCTGTCTGATCCGATCTTTGGACACCTTGATGTATACGGACCACAACATTCAGCTGGTTTGAGATCTTCCAGCAACTTCAAGGAACAGTCAAAGATCAGAGCGAAGAGGAGTAGTTTTGCTACTACAGTAACATCAGTTGATTCCTTTGAAAATAAAGCTACAGCAAGTGGTTCAAAGACACAAAGGTTGTACTGTCATTGTTGTTCAGGTAGACACCTTTTGGAAACATGCCAATAGTTTAAAAACAAGAAACACAGAGAGAAAATTCGTTTTTTGAAGGAGAAAGGAATTTGTTTTGGATGCTTATGTACTGGTCACATGAGCCGAGACTGTAATAATCGTTTAACATGTGAAGTCTGTGATCAATGACATCTCACTGTTCTGCATATTCCAAAGGCAAATTCTGATCCCGAGAAAGAAAATGAGAAGCAGACAGGAGTTAAACCATCAACTCTTCCCCAGACATGTGGACATACAGGGGCCGGAGAAGGTCGATGTATTCTTTCCATCATTCCAGTACAGGTTAAGTCCACTAAAGGAGTTGAGATCATACAGACATATGCATTTTTAGATCCGGGAAGCACGGTTACATTTTGTTCAGAAGATTTCATGCAAAGATTGAATATCGCAGGAAAAAGGACCAACTTCCTTTTAAAAACAATAGGGCAGGAAAAGGTTGTTACAGCTTTTTCCTTGTCGGGCATTGAAGTTTCAGGTTTGGATGGAAACAATTTTTATCCTCTGCCAGAAGTTCTAACACAGAAGCGAATGCCAGTTACTGCAGATGATATTGTCACTGCTGCAGAAATGGAAAGTTGGCCTTACTTGTCAAAGGTTCGTATACCCACTATAAAAGCCCGTGTTGACTTGTTGATAGGAACCAATGCTCCCAAGATATTGGAACCCCGGGAAGTGCTTAACAGTTGTGTAGATGGCTCTTATGCTATAAGAACAGTTTTGGGATGGGCGATTAATGGCCCTTTGAATACAGATGGTAATGGCAGCCCCGTTCTGCTTTGGTGAATAAAATCTCTGTGTCTAACCTGGAGTACCCGCTAAGTAACCAGTATGACCACGATTTCAATGAAAGGACTTCAGAAAAAAGGGAAAGACATTACATTTAGGAAAATCATGGAATCCTCTGCAACTCTACAGGAAAAAAGGTATTGTTTGAAGTTGCCCTTTAAAAGACCAGATGTCATCCTGCCGAACAGCTACTCCGTAGTCAAGCAGGGGATACTTGGATTAAGGAGGAGGTTTGTAAGAGACTCGCAATTTCATGAAAAATATTCAAGCTGTCTCCAGGATGCTCTTGATAAAGGTTATGCTGAACAGGTGCCTGACCAGCAGTTAAAGGGTACAAGCGGGAAAGTATGGTATATTCCTCACCATGCTGTTTATCACCCTAAAAAGGGTTCTTTACGAGTGGTATTCAATTGTGGAGCCACATATCAAGGAACATCATTAAATCATGAACTATTTCAAGGGCCGAACCTCACTAGTTCCTTACTAGGAGTAGTGTTTCGCTTTAGGCAGGAGCCTGTAGCATTTATGGGTGACATTCAGGCTATGTTGCATCAGGTGAAAGTTGCAGAACAGGATAGAGACTTTCTACGCTTTCTCTGGTGGCCAAGAGGAGACATCAGCACAGAGCTTAAAGTCTACAGAATGACTGTGCACTTGTTTGGACCAGTTTCATCTCTCAGTTGCGCTAGCTATGCGTTAAAGAAATGATAACAGAGATGACTTTTCTGATGATGCTGTTCGTGCTGTCAAGCGAAATTTTTATGTTGATGACTGCTTGATGAGCTTGGGTTCAGAGGAATCGGCCATAAAAATGGTGAAGGAACTCAACATTCTCTGTGAAAGAGGTGGATTCCATTTGGAAAAATGGATAAGTAACAGTCGAGCAGTATTGCAGTCAGTCGCTGAAGATCAGCGGGCAAAGGATATAAAAGAGCTCAATTTAGATCAAGATGATCTTCCCGTTGAAAGAGCTTTAGGCCTACTTTGGTCTGACTCCTTTAAATTTAAGATGGAGATGAAACGACAGTCTCTAACCAGGCGTGGCATGCTGTCCACCACCAGTTCAGTGTATGATCCTTTGGGGTTTCTGGCACCAGCCACCCTGCCTGCAAAAATGATGCAGCAAGACCTCTGTAGGAGGAGTTGTGGATAGGATGATGTCATGCCACTGGATATCTTGAAACGGTGGAAAAAGTGGTTGGAAGAGGTCAAGTTGCTCGCGTCTTTCCAGGTGGCTAGATGTATGAAGCCTAAGGATTTTGGGGACTTCATGCATAGCCAATTACATCATTTCGGTGATGCCAGTAAAGAGGGCTATGGGACTGTAACATACATCAGGTTGAAAGACAACAGAGATCATATTCATGTTGCTTTCTTATTGGGCAAGGCCAGAGTTACACCTTTAAAAGCTGTGACGATCCCACAATTGGAACTTACAGCTGCAGTTTTGGCTGCCAGAGTGGATGTGATGCTACCGGCAGAGCTTCAAATGCAGCTGGATGAATCTGTGTTTTGGACAGACAGTACATCAGTTCTGAAATACATCAATAATGACGATAAACGTTTCCACACGTTTGTTGCCAATAGAATCTCTACCATAAGAGAGATTTCAAGTCCCTCCCAATGGAGACATGTTGGTTCCAATGACAACCCAGCTGATGCTGCATCAAGGGGAATGAGAGTGCCCAATTTTCTTTTAAATCATAGCTGGATTGAGGGTCCCAGTTTTCTTTGGAAATCTGAGGAATACTGGTCAGAAAATTCTGTTGTTGATAAGGTGGACTATGATGATCCAGAGCTAAAAAGGGATGTTTTGGTAAATTCCACTACTACTGTTCCAGCAAACACTATTGATCGGCTCATGAATTATTTTTCAGAATGGCGGAAACTCAAGGTTTCTGTTGCCTGGTTTCTCAGGCTGAAAACATATTTGCTGCAGCTCAGTCGTCAACAAAATGGTGGGAGGGACCCTGATCTAAATGGTGGGCAAATGGTAAAACAAAAGGCCTCAGCAACATCAAGAAGTAGCTCTCTAACGGCTAAAGAGCTTAAGGAAGCTGAGTTGACCATCATACGTTATTGTCAGCAGCGAAGGTTCGAAAATGAAATTTCCTCCTTGCTATCAAAGAGTGGAGCAGTAAGCAGACAAAGTTCCATCTACAAACTGGATCCTATTTTGGATAATGGGCTGTTAAGAGTTGGAGGAAGGTTAAGTAAGGGAGCAACGCTAATGGAGGAAAAACACCCTCTTATCCTCTCTGAGGATCAGTATATCTCCAGCCTTATTCTTAAATATATCCATCAGTTATTGGGACACAGTGGACGAAACCATACTCTGTCAACTCTTCGGAGGAAGTATTGGATTACCAATGCAAATGCAGCTGTAAGGAAAATCATATCTGATTGTAGTATTTGCAGATGCTTTAATGGGAGAGTGTTGAAGCAATAGATGGCGGATCTTCCAAAAGAAAGAATTGTTCCAGATTTGCCTCCATTTACAAATGTTGGAGTGGATTATTTTGGAACTTTCAAAATCAAGCAAGGCAGAAAAATATGCAAATGTTACGGAGTGATATTTACCTGCATGGCGAGTAGAGCGATACATTTGGAGGTAGCAAACTCGCTTCAGACAGATGCCTGCATCAATGCAATACGTCAGTTCATCAGCAGGAGGTGTCAAGTTGTCCATATCAGGTCAGACAATGGAACCAATTTTGTTGGAGCCAAAAGACAGTTGAGAAAAGCTCTTGTTGCATTGGATCATAAGCGAATTCAAGACACTCTGATTTCAACTGGAGTTGAATGGAGTATCAATCCACCAGCAGGATCCCACGATGGTGGAGTGTGGGAACGTATGATACGTCTGATAAGGCGAATCCTCAACTCAGTTCTATGCCAGCAGACATTGAATGACGATGGACTTCATACTGTTATGTGTGAAGTAGAAGCCATTTTGAATGATCGTCCAATTACAAAGCTGTTTGATGACCCAAATGACTTGGAGCCTCTCACGCCAAATCATCTTCTTCTGTTAAAGGGAAAACCTGCCTTACCACCTGGGCTATTTGAACCCTCCGATATGTATGTGAAACGTCGTTGGAGACAAGTTCAATATATCTCTGATTTGTTTTGGAAAGGTTGGATCAGAGAGTACCTGCCACTACTGCAAGAAAGACAGAAGTGGAATCAAAAGAAACAGAGTTTGAAATCTGGAGGTGTCGTCATCATCATGGATTCGTCTGCTCCACGTGGTTCCTGGCCTCTTGCTAAACTGCCAGTTATCAAACCTTTTAATCCAACCACTGTTACGTGTTTTAGGTTAACCTGCTGTTGCTCCTAAGAAAGCCACAGAGTGATCTTCCGGTCCCTGATCAACTGACCATTGACATAAAGTTTATCTACAGCCACTGCAGCCCTGGTGCCTTCAGTGATATATTTCTTCCTGATTGGGAATAAAACTTGCCTCCGATCGAGGATCTCCTTTGGAAACTGGTCATTAATGCTAATGTTCGTTTCCCACAGCTCTCTGCCCCAACTTCTGACCTGCTCTTTTTGCTTGTAGTGCTCGAACTTTGCTACAATTGGCCGAGGTTGGTTGTGATTGGGCTTCTTATCTCCGAGCCGGTGAACACGATGGAAAGTGATGTTTTTTCTGTCCACTGTCTCTACATGCTCACCCAGGAGGAGTGAATGCTGCAAGTCACTAACTGGATGCAATCTGCTGGGTTTCCTTAGATAGAAAAACGTTTAACCAATTTGAATAACAAACTGAATCTGATTGCTCTGTTTGATAGTTGGGATTAATTGCAATGTATGAACCTGACTGGGAATCTGTATGATAGGACTGAACTGGCTTTATGAAGTGCCTTGAGATGAGATGTTGTAAATTGGCGTTATATAAATAAACTGAATTGAACTGAATTGTATTAAACCCAGACAGCTGTGGATCTGTCTTTAGTCTTGTCCCAGTGAGACGTGCCTAGAAAACCCCCAGTTTACCCAGTTAACTTCTTTCGATGTGGAGGGGCAGGAGATCTTTATCTGCATTTTGTTCTTTTGGTTATGGTCCAACTGTAGGCGATCCTTCCTATGCATGACTACCAGAACAGCATCCTCATTACTCCACTCCACCCAACCATTACTCTGAGTTCTCTTGGATTCAACTAAAGACCGGGAACAAATAGTGTCAGAGGGACAGACTCCTGGCAACAAAGACTCTAAAGGATAAATTAAATTTAGATTCTTTGCAGAGTTATCTGGTCAGTCCTTTCAGTACTGGGGCCTTTGCTGTGCCTGAAGGATTCAGGTCAGAGCTAAACCATTCCAAAGATTCCTCAGAAAATGACCAGGTACATGACTGAAAACGTGAAATGCAGCTAAAGTCCAAAGAAAAAAGTTAGAACTATTAATCAGGACATTTAAAGAAAGTGCTTGGAAGATGAATATAAATAAATCAGACATAAGAGGTATGAATATGTTTTTTTCTAAATAAATAAAGTTAGAGGGAAGCAAACAATGAGTATATATTTATATTTTTCCTCTTTTCAGCACATATTGTCACACAAAGAGGAAATCCAGTCTCCTGAGAATTTATTCCAGCCTTGTGCATGCTTCTCTCTCTATGGGGGATTAGTATAATGAGACAGTGCTGCACCACACTAAAAGACCTGCTCTCCAGGCCCTTCTTCACCTCCACCTCACATCTCTTCTGTCAGTCACACACATCATTTTCACCATCATCTTCTCACTCTTGAGGATGTCCAATCTAGCAGATTAAACATGAAAACCCTGTAAGGCTTAACTCTGATATAAACTGCAAACAGAAAGGTCCCTCAAGCAGATATACTGTAGATACAGAAAAGCTGCACAGATTAAGAATGACTCACAGAAGGAGCAGTGAAGGACAAAGTGGAACAAGGAGAACACAGATGGTGTCTGAAGCTTTCTGGAGCTGACAGACATTAAATCAATGCTTTCGTGTTATAGTGTGTGTGTTTGTGTTAAACTGATAAGAAAGGATAAGAAAGGCTAATGGGCCAAACGCCAGACTGCAAATATCTGCAGGAGAACACCGAAGATGAACGAGACTTAGGAGTTAAAATGAAGTTAATGAAGTGATTACCTTCATGAAAGTCAGAATTTGAGTCCAATTTATCACCAACTCATTAATGATCTGTTTTTAAACCTCTCACAAATTTAGGCTTTAATACACTAGAAAAGTTATTTTTATGACTGAAGTACTCTGTTACAGCACGGCTAGCAGGTTCTAGGTTCAAATACCAGCCAGGGCCTTTCTGTGTCTAACTGGATTTTCTTCCCTAATAAAAGATGAGCATATTAGGTTCAAGCAATAGTTCAGAACTTGTGGGGTTCTGTTAGAAAGTTATGAGCAGTTAATATCTTACCTGCAGAAGATAACTCATGTGGCTTTGTACCACAGAACACATCTGATGTGACCTTTTACCACAGTTAACTGTTTTCTTCTAGGTCACTACCAGATCTCCTTGACAGACAATTAGACCTGGTGATAACAACCTTTAATCCCTCACAGATGGCTGCCTAGGAACTCCAACATATGAACGTTTTAATGATCTCAGCGGACACAGTGCTCAAAAGAACATTTTACTCTGAACGCCTGCCAGTATATTTCAAAGTTATTATAAATAATCTTATTTTGCTCATTTAGAAATTCACTGATAAATGTGTGCAGAATGTTTCTGAATGTGACCTTGTCTCTGTACATGTTTGCATTTGAAGACAACCTTCGTCATGAGACAGAGGTTATGTCTACAGTAACATATTGTTTAAATGTTGGTCTTCTTGAGTCTAAAGACAACAAACAAAATACATTTTTATTACTGGCTGTCTAACACAACATATCTCTCATATTTTTCCAAGTCCTCCCCTGATTGATTGATCAGTTCTGGCTGCTGGTGAGCTGCTGAGGTTCCAGGACTCAGATGGGAGAAAGAACCAGTGAGCTCAGCTGGAGCAGAGTGAGGATTGATCACCTTCCCAGCAATTAGTTGTTAATTGTTAATGTTTGTCTATCGGAATCTAGAAATAGGAAATAAAACTCCTGTCTCCTGAGTAATCAGTGAACATTTGATAAAACTTGAACTTTTAATCAGCGTTGATATTTTAAATGTTCTATTTCTTAATTACAAAAAAATCCTTTTAGAGTTAGTGATAGTTTGTTTGTTTGGGTGTGGCTTCTAACTTAATTAAAGTATGTGAAGTTCACTGTTTGCTCGTTTTTATGTTTCCATTTGGGTCTCTAAGGCTTCTAAAAACAGTCCAAACACTAAAAACCACATTCAGCTGTTTTTTGTTGGTTTTTTTGCTACAAATGAATGTTTTATTTTTTCTAGCAAATGCGAGGTTTCAAAAGCTGTGTAATTGTGACATCAGAATTACTGTGGCACCTAGCAATGTTAGCCGAGTCCCGCCTCTGACTTGCAACTGAAGCGGAGCTCCACCCACGTGATTTCCAGTCGAGGATCACTTATACAGCTAATTTGCATAAAAGTGACAGAACCCTAAAACTCATTCTGAAAGGAGCTCAAAAAAGGTGAAACCGAGGAGGTGAAATCTCACTATCTGAGAATGATTTTGTGCAAAGAATGTAATTAACATGTTTTGTATTGTCACAGACCTATCCCAAATGTTTAAAAGGAAGTAAAATAAGTCACCTTTATATCACTGTTAAATAGACCTTAGTGTGAGTAATAAAAAAATTATTATTGATCAAGTTAATTATCAGTTTTTGTTGTTTTTCTTAAGTTACCTATCTTTGATCGGTCCTAAATAAATCTTATTCTGTGAAATATTCAGAAATCTCCTGATTAATTGTATTTGTAATACATTTATAATAATATGTGGTTCAGTGGAAAGGAAAAAATGGATCCTTCTGACTGATTTTTGATAGATGATGAGGCTAATTTCTTTACACACATTAATATTGTTTACCTTGGATATCAATGCTACAGTGATGTGATTTAATAAGAATATAGATTAATAAAATTGGATTAATAAAATCTACAACACAGCTTCAGAGTTCTTGCTATATTTTACAACCTTTCACCACATCATCAACTTTAAGTCATCAGTGTTGTACATTTTCCACGTAGATAAAGGTTAGAATGTTAATGTTGGAAGCCAAATGCTTTTTCATGCTGAACACATTCAGCTTTCTATCCTTGCTCTGTATAAAGCTGCTCCATTGTTGTTTGCTGGTATTTTTACTCCCTTACTGAGTCTTCACAGCACTAAGAGCATTTTGTATCTGCATTCCCTGAGGACCCCACCAAAAATAAACATTAAAATGTCACCAGGAGAAAAGGCTAAAGCTATTTTTTTCCATTTCGTTCCCAGTCACTTTTCCTTCTTAACATCATTTGTTTCTGGGCTTGTATGCTCTTTAGTGTCTACACTGCAATTTGTTCAAACAGCATTTCTCATTTCAGTGTTGCTATGGAAGCCGTCCTCAGGTTTTTGTTTTGCAGCGGCAGAAACAGCAGCTGTTCTCTGAGAATCACCTGTCACGGGCTGATGGTTGCTGTTAACAAACAGAGGGGAAGCATCTCTGCTCCACTGGCTGCTTTTATTTAAATTTCTCCGGTGAGTAACCAGGAAGCTGAGCAAACAGCCGTATCTTATTAGGTCTAATCATAACTGACAGGTTTCCAATAAAATATTAGCTGCATGTTGGTTTATGTATGCCACATGTATAAGTAGCGCTGTTGCTTTTGGTTTGTTTGTCAGCCACCTGGAACGCTTCAGAGCAGAATACCATTTCTAAACGCATATAGCCGTGAAAAAGGGTTTCAACTGAGGGGTGAAGATGCATAAATATGGATGAAAGACGTCAGACGATCCATAATCCTGTTCCAGGAAAATACAGGGAATAATGGGAATTATGGGATGCAGTTTTTACTGCTGCATGAAAAAATAGTTTTCATGCAGCTGTCAAGTTGTGCTAAACCTGGGTGAATTATTACAATTTTAAATGTCAGCATGGAGACAGTATGGAGAGTAGGGAGGCCTGACACCCCAGGACTGAGACCTGTATCCAACACCTGAATCAAATCTGGAGCAGGTCCGGTTCTCCTCCCCACATCCAACCAGCTGCAGCTAATTCTGGATCAAAGCTTCTGCTGACGGAAGCTGCTTTGGTTTGAAACCATAAGGGATTCTTCCTTTATGAATATATTTGAGTTTTTCTCACTCAGGACCTCAATCTATGAAGCAGGTAAAAATCAATGAGGTTGACTAAAAAGAACGGAGCCAAATGTGTCCACAGATTCTTTGTGGTGTAGTTTATTTATCTCCTCTAGTTCCTCCTGTTTCAGGATTATGTTTCATGATAATCACAGCTTATTTTTGAAATGGACTTGGAGGCAATGGAGGAGATAAATTCTGGAACCTGAGCGCAGTAAACTGGACATGGAGGATACAGACACAGGAGAACGAGCAAAGGTGAGCAGAATCATCAAGCTGGGAGGTGAGGAAACTGACAGACTAGGAGGGCTGATGAGAACCAGACATGACTGATCAGAGCAGTTGAGGTACAACACCAACACATGCACATCGTGTATAACCACAAACATCGGGATTTTTTGGGGTTTTCTGCGGCATCATCACAAAGAGGAGCAGAGCTGTGAGGTGGAATAAAACGGATTCATGATTTGCACAGTTTTTATAAATAAAATCAGAAAAACTTAATGTACATTTGTTTTCTGCTCCCTTACTTTGAAACCCGGAAACAAAACCCAGTTCACCATTGCTTTCAGAAGTAACCTAATCAATAAATAGGATCTGCTGTCTATTAATTGTGTGCAATGTCCACATCTGATCTCTATGGAAGAGCTGCAAGAAGAAAGTCCGAAGAAATCATGTTTGCAGTGTGTCACAAGCTTTGTAGGAGACACAACAGACATGGAGAAGAAGGGAGAAGGTGCTCTTCTGAGAGGAGACCAGAATGGACCCTTTTGGGTTACATGTAAAGCTCTATGTGAAGGAAAACTATCCCTTACCCAGGTGGTAGGTTAGTGAGTAGTGCAAACCTATGAAGTGGAAGGAAAGGATGCATGGCTTTTAACATTTCTCATACGTTCTGAGTAATTTGTTAGGTCTGCTGGTGACCAGACAGCAGAGCTATGTGACCAATTTCAAATCCTTTTCACAAAAATTGTCCTGAAATATTTGCTTTCAGACATCCAGTGCCAGCAATCTCCTTCAGAAATCACCAAAATGAGCAGAGTCCCTCTGTGTGCCTACACTGCACATCCCCCTGAACACACCATCCCCTCTGTGACACATGGTGGTGACAGCATGATGCTGTGGGGATGCTTTTCTTCATCAGAGACAGGTCAGAGTTGAAGTGATGACAGATGGAGCTAAATCCAGGACCATCCTGGAAGAAAACCTGTTAAAGGCTGTAGAAGACTCACCTTCCAGCAGGACAACAACCCTAAACATGCAGTCAGAGATACAATGGATGGTTTAGATCAAAACAGATTCATGTGTTAGAACTGTCTAGCCAAAGTCCAGACCTAAATCCTACTGAGATGTTCACTGATGTTGAACTGAGCTTGAACTGCTTTATAAAGCAAAGAAGGAGGCAGACGCCATCAGTATGTAGGTATTCAAAGCTGGTACAGATGGTCAGTGATCTCAGTGCTGGTTATTTATGAGCTGAAATAATCTCTTCCTGCTCATAAATACTCTGACTTTGGTTCTGTTCTCATCTCCATGTCAGAGAGCTGAGGAATGATGGCTACTCAGATGCTCAGACATTAATTAACGAGCGCTGGAAATTAATATTTCAGCATTGGTGCATCATCATTAACAAAAGCAATCCAAATGTCAATGCAGCATGGCTGAAGTGGAAGCATGTCCAGAGTCTCCTCTGACCGCAACATACCAGAACCTTGAATTCTGAGTTGGTCTGTGTAGAGCAACATCTGCACACCCTGCACACCATAGAGATACGCATGCTCCAGCTTGCAGGGGTCTTGCCCATAAGTGACACATCTGCATACTCTGGTCTCCCTACATCATGTCCAGGAACAATCAGACAGAGGCCCAAAAAGCCCTCGGCCCTCAGCCCAGATCAACACTGGCCAAGAAGCTTGGGTGGACGACACAGGAAGTGATGCTTTTAACCAATCAATGGAAACATGAGACTTTGTCCCAAGTAATGCCAATGACCGGTGAGGACAACTGCGAGCCAGACAACATATTTATCAGGCTGCATTAAGAGTCAGTTAGGATTAGGCCTAGATGTTCTTGGTCTGGTTTATCCTGGTGCATCATAGAGTAATTATAAAACAAGTTGGTTGATTTTTAAGTTAATACGTTTTTTATGTCTGAATAAATCAATTAAAACCACAAATTCATTTAGAAATCCAATTTCATGTAATTCCTCTCAGATACATGGTGGTTTCTGCAGGTTTAAAGGGGCTATATCATGCAAAATCTACTATTTTATATGTTAAATATATTTTCTTGTGTACTTGGAGTGTGTAGCAGGGCAGCAAAGTTTAATTTAGTCCCTCCAGGTGCTGCGTAACTATCTTTCTATTCTGTTAAGGTCATATTTTTCACTCTGTTCAGTTCTCTCTATCCTCTGTTACGTTTTTTTCCAACTGTTACATCACAGTATTTGCTGCTGAACACCTAAATAAAGTCATGGACTTCTGGGTGATCAATTTCGCATATCCGCCATTTTCTCAGCACTAATATTCTACTTATTCTGTTAGCGCTGCGTTCTGCTTCTAGCCCCTTAGCTTCATCCGGGACCGGGTCGCAGGGGCAGGAGACTCAGTAGAGACGCCCAGACGTCCCTCTCCCCAGACACCTCCTCGAGAGACATAGTCCCTCCAGCGTGTCCTGGGCCGTCCACTCGGTCTCCTCCCGGTGGGACGTGCCTGGAACACCTCCCGAGGGAAACGTTTAGGAGGCATCTGGTATAGATGCCCCAAGCCACCTCAAATGGCTCCTCTCGATATGGAGGAGCAGCAGCTCTACTCCGAGCTCCTCCCGGATGGCCGAGCTCCTCACCCCATCTCCGCTTGAGGCAGGAACTCCCTCCAACCTGAAGAGGACAAATCATCCTTTTCTGGTCAAGAACCATGGCCTCGGACTTGGAGAAGCTGATATTCATCCCAGCCACTTCACACTCGGCTGCGAACCGTCCCAGTACATGCTGTAGGTCTTGACTAGAGGGGGCCAGCAGAACCATGTCATCTGCAAAAAGAAGAGACAAAATCCACTGGTCCCCAAACCCGACCCCCTCCGGCCCTTGGCTGTGCCTAGAAATCCTGTCCATAAAAGTTATGAACAGGACCGGTGACAAAGGGCAGCCCTGCCCGAGTCCAACATGCACAGACAGTGCCGGCAATGCAAACCAAACTCCCACTCTGCTTGTACAGAGACCGGATGGCCCCTAGTAAAGGGCCCCCGATTCCATACTGCTGGAGCACCCCCACAGGGCACCATGAGGGACACAGTCGAATGCCTTCTCCAGGTGCACAAAACACATGTGAACCGGTTGGGCAAACTCCCATGAACCCTCGAGAACCCTGTAGAAGGTATAGAGCTGGTCCAGTGTTCCACGGCCGGGACGAAAACCACACTGCTCCTCCTGAAGCCGAGGTTCGACTATCGGTCGGACTCTCCTCTCCAATACCCTGGCGTAGGCCTTACCAGGGAGGCTGAGGAGTGTGATCCTCCTGTAGTTGGAACACACCCTCTGGTCACCCTTCTTATGAAGGGGGGCCACCACCCTGGTCTGCAAGGCCACCGTGGGGCTTTTTAACCACCTCTGTGACTTCATTCTGGGTGATGAAAGAGTCCAACCCCGAGTCCCCAGCTTCTGCTTCCACCAGGGAATGCATGATGGCAGGATTGAGGAGATCCTCAAAGTACTCCTTCCACTGCCCGATAATGTCCCCAGACGAGAGGTAAACCCCAACATGAGACGGCTGAGCTGGGGGGCAACAAGCAAGCCCACCCTGCGGGAGAGAGGCAGCGAGCTCCAGAGTGGAAGAGAGTCCAACCTCTATCTCGAGGAGCTGGGTTTCAGACCCCACGCTGTGCGTGGAGATAAGCCCGACTATTTCTAGTCGATATCTCTTGACCTCCCGCACAAGCACAAGCTCAGGCTCCCGTCCTCTCAGCAAGGTGACATTCCACGTTCCTAGAGCCAGCCTAAGCATCCGGGCCCACTGGGGGATGGCCCCACGTCCCTCATCTGGGCTTGGCGACGAGCAACCCAGCCACCAAGGCCTCTTTGACAAGTCCCGACCCCAGGCCTGGCTCCAGGGTGGGACCCCGGCTCCGCCGTACCAGGCGAAGTCACATGCCTCGATTTTGAGCTTTCAGTTAACCCAACATGCTTTTGGACTGTGGAACATATTTCAATCAACAAACTCTTTACTTTGCTAAAACAATCCAACTAAACTACCAAACAGAATTAAAGAATAATGAAGATTAATGGACTATGTACAATATAAACAAGTTGATTAAAGATGATTGATAATTATGACCAAAAGAGTGATGCAACATTACCATGCAATGTTTATGATTGAGAACCAAGGATTATCTTGAAGAATCTGGAAGTGAAGTTAAGTTAGTCTTGGAACCAACTTAGAAAATAATCAGCAACATTTAGACAACCATTCACAATGTAAGATCAGATAAAATATTATTTTAATAAGATAATGTTTTAAAGAATGATCTGCTGAATAAAACCAACCTTCTGGATGACTAATTCTCAACAGTGTTTAATTAGCTGCCTTTATTTATTAAAATAATATTTAAAGAAATATTAAGGACATAGTAAAATAATATTTGAGGAAATATTATTTTGAATAAGAACCAAACCTTTTGAATAAATGGGTCTTAATTGTGTTTAGTTAGTTATCATGTTTAGTAAAATAATATTTAAGGAAATAATTCTTCCTAGATTGGAAACTAAATACCTTTCTGGGTAAATGATCTTCGGCTGACTTACTATAAAGTGGGCGAGAACATGTTCTTAGCCGTTAGCAGTGAAAGCTAACAAAAGAAGCTTATAGCTGGTTACCAGAATCAAACACATACCTTTAAAATACCACTAATGAAAGGGTTGAAATGCATAAGCGTGGACGGCGCTTTATGTCCGATCTGTGTTTAAAAACCACCCTTTAAATAAAGTTTGCCTTAACTTTAAAAACACAAACACAGAACACATCCTTAGCTGAGTGCTAGTCTGCTAGCACTTACTGCAGCAAACAAAAACAAACGTCAATAAATGAACATTATTTCGATTATTTAACTTTAATCTTCTCTGCCCAAACACCACCTCTTACATGAACCGTGCTGAGGAGAAGTTGTCCTGGGTGTTGAAAACATCCTTGTGTGAGTAAGGGGGAGTCAGGTTTAGCCTAAACCGGCTCAGTTATGGTTGAGGTGCAAACACACCCTCCATTTCTGCTACCTGTATGACCCCTTCTCTTTTCCAATGGTTATAATCAGTCTGAGAGAGAGAGGTATCCCAATCCTTGTGGTTTTTAGTATAACAATGACCATCAGTGGGCTCTAGATGGACAAACTGTCTACTTTTAAGGCTTAAAACTTTCCTTTTTGATGAAGCTTATAGTTAGAGCAGCTTAGTTTATCCTGAGCTATCTCTGTAGTTATGTTGCTATAGGCTTAGGCTGCTGGAGGACATAATGACCACTTTCACCCTCTTCGCTACATTCTCATACTACTCTCCAATTTTGCATTATTTGCTGTTATTTCAGCTTTTAACCTTGTTCTCTCTTTTCTCTTCCTAGAAGCTACACCTGGCCTGACTCTGTGTCTACCTGTAACACCTTTCTGGAGAGGGGCATCGTCCAAGCTTCTGCTGGCAACAACTTTATGCTCACCTTCTACAGATGATCCACATGGCCCTGTCTTTTAGTGTTTAACCCTTTCTCTCTCCTAGACATGGCTACTGACTGAGCTTCTACTGTAACTAACTCTATGTGCTCTCTTTCAGACTCTAACCTTGAAAACTGGCTCAGAGTTTATCTGTTCTTTCTTTCTAGATGAAACGACTAAAGGAGCTACATCCATTAACATTTACTTTTCCTTCCCATAGAAAGTACTCCTGGATCAGTGCTTCTTTGTTCTCTTTGTGTCTCTGCTCTGTTCTCTCAAACCTCCAGTCGGTCGTGGCAGATGGCCGCTCACACTGAGCCTGGTTCTGGTTCTGCTGGAGGTTTCTTCCTGTTAAAAGGGAGTTTTTCCTCTCCACTGTCGCTACATGCATGCTCAGTATGAGGGATTGCTGCAAAGTCAACGCCAGTGACTGTCCACTGTCTCTACATGCTCATCCAGGAGGAGTGAATGCTGCAAGTCACTGACTGGATGCAATCTGCTGGGTTTCCTTAGATAGAAAAACTTTTTATCCAATTTGAATAAATAACTGAATCTGACTGAACTGTTCAATAGTTACGATTAATTGGAATGTATGAACCTGACTGTTGTGAAGAGCCTTGAGATGACATGTGTTGGGAATTGGCGCTATATAAGTAAACTGAACTGAATTGCAAATGGTTACTTAACTGTGTTGCATGTGATCTTAGTCACCTTGGATCCCAGTTGAAGAGTTTTGTCTACTTGCCAGCAAGGAGACATTAGCTGTCTCTCCTTCCAGCTCTGCTGGGGACCTGTGTGGAAGAGGTCTGTTTATTGGAATGCAGGGCTTTTATTCAAGCAGTGACATCACAGGAAGTCCACTGTGCTTCTGTTCCTGACTGTGCTGGAAGTAGGTTACTGTGATTTATTTAGAAAATTCCAGAAAAGATCAAACTAGCCTTTAATGTTGTAATCCATGGCTGGACCCAACATCTGAAAAGTTTGGTTTATTACAATATGTGATTATTATTAGTTAGTTGATCACTTGTTTTTCGCCCCACCTGCTCTGCTTTCTCCTGATTGGTCACAGCTGGTTCTCACTCATTAATCTTCTCAGAAGTTTGACCCAAGATGGCGCCGCTGATGGCAGCCTTGGAGCTTTGCTCTCCCGTTTTCTGCATGTTTTTGTGGTGCTTTCTGCCACCATTCGGTGGTCTCTTTCAGCAGAGAGGAACTTCTAAACATCAGACAGTCTTCTCTTGGCAATTTTTTATCATCATTCATTGACGAAAGTTTCACAGAGGTCCTGGCCAGCGGAGCGGCGGCTCTCTATGGGCTATCCCGCTGGAGACGGTGGAGAGGGAAGGAGCTGGTGCGTTCGCAAAGCTCCGACAACGGGGACTACACTCACCCTTGCCTTCCCCTGGCAAATGTGAGTTCCCTGGCCAACAAGATGAAAAACTGCTTCTCCTCACCAGAGAAAACTGAAAAAGTGGGACCTCCACAGATCTGCCGCCCCCTGATTTACCGAAACCTGGGTGAGTGAGAACACCCAGATTGTGCCCTTCTGATACCGGTATTTCAGGTGTTCAGAGCAGACTTATCGGGGAAAAACCGAGGAGGCGGAATCTGCTGTATAAACAAAGGTTGGTGCAGAGACATCAAAGTGTTGAAGAAGACATGTAGTCCTGACCTGGAGTCATTTATCATTAAATGTAAACCGTTTTATTCACCGAGGGAGTTCTCCTCATCTGTACCGTTTGGAGCTTACATATCTCCTCAAGGCTTCACGTCTGAAAAACATTGGGCTGAGCTGATAACAGACGTGGAAGAAAAACATCCAGACTCTCTCATCATTGTTCTTGGGGACTTTAACAGTGCAAACCTTGGGAATTTCCCATATCCCCAAGTATGCACAAAAACCTTGGCGTGAATGCACAACTTGGCATGTACAAAAATGAATGCTGCGTGAAAATGTGTGGAAGCACGCAAACTTTTTCATTCGACAATAATAAACTCCAGAGAACTAAACCTCCCCTAAATCCACTCAAATATCACCCTATTCAGTTTTAATTCATGGAGCATCAAACTTGAGGTTTCTTCATGACTTTGAGCTTTTATGGTTTAAACCAGAACGATGAAACTGAATCACATTCAGCCTCAATAACGTAACACACTTCAGAAAATGATGGAAACAACCTCAGTTGGATGGAAACTGTGAAACTTCCTCTGTTTCTGTCACCTGTAGATGGAAATGCTCATCGGTCTGAGCGCTGAGGAACATAATGAGAATCATCTGAGGGACACTTTCATTCTCCCTGAGAATAAAATGATGTCGGATCAGCAGATTAATTCCTAACAAGTCAGGTTTGATGATTCCTAAGGTGGACAAGCTGGAGACAATCACACATGTCCATAAACAGCTGCTAAAGTTATTCCTAATAGTGGAGCGATGGCAGCTTTGGCTCAGCTAGAGGACGAAAGACGTCAGGGGTAGCGTTTTATTCAGAGATCATACTGACCTGCTGGTACATGATGATGCATGGTTTATCAGCCGCTTTAGATTGCCCAGGGCAATTATAAGAGTAATCATAATTTCTCCCTACCGCAAACTTTTAGTATGAAAGCTGCCGGAGTGCCTTGAGACGACATGTGTTGTGAATTGGCGCTATATAAATAAAAACAAAAATGAATTGAATTAAACTGTCTGTAGAAAGGACCCCAGGAAGAGTAGCTGTCAAGCTAATGACAGCTAATGGGGATCCAAATAATAAATAAATAAGTATATTACCCACAATTCACTGCTGCAGGTGATGTTCTGAGCAAAAACCAATCACAACATCAATGTAATCAACCGTCAAATCAGAATAATTAGAACTGTGTAAACTTTAGACAGTAAGCCGACAATATATTTGTTTTACTGGTTTTCCAGGGTTAACATTGCAAGATGCCACCGGCTTCAAGGTGATTCTGGGCAGTCAGTAGCTCATTCATTGATTCATTCATTCATTGAACTAACAAACACTGGTGAAAGTCTGGTGTCTCCTTCAAAACCTCCACAGACTAAACTTATTTTGTTCAGAACATCCCAAAAATCCTCAACTAGATTGAGATCTGGAGAATCTGGAAGCCTATCAACACCTTAAACTCATTACTATGCTCCTCAAACCGTTCCTTTTGTTTTTGTTTTTTAATCCAACTTAAATGCTCTAGATAATCAAACTGAAGTTAATATCAGACAAAATAACCCAAATAAATACAAATGATGTTCTCAGATGAGTATTTTATTATTAAGAGAACAATTCAACCTGACCCTGAGTGATAAAGTAATTCCCCACTAAATCCATTTAATCCTGACTTTGACTAGGCTAGTCCATCAACTTTACTTAGTGTCTTTGAACTATTCAGATATTGACCTGCTGTTGTTTTTAGGATCATTGTCCTGCTGCAGAACCAAAGTGAGATGGAGCTTAAGGTCACAAACTGAATGATCAGACATTATCGTTCAGGATTTTCTGCTAAAGAGCAGAATTTATGGTTCCTTCAGTTACAGCAAGTCTTTAGATCAGGGCATGATGTGCTGCTCTGTGAACGTTTTTAGCCTTGTTCATGTTGTTAGACAGGTTCTCATTAAGTGATTGTATGATTGTACAGGTCTGGCAGTGAGCTACGCCTACCACCCCTGCTTTGATTTCCTCTCAAACCAAACATTAAATCTGCAGAGAAAGTTCAGTTCCTTCACTGATGAAACCTCTTTCACTGATGCCAGCGCTAAAAGGAAACCACCCAGAGAAATGTCCGAAGTCTTCCACTGGATGTTGTAAAATGTCTCTTTCTAATGGCTCCACTTTTGCTGAATCCTTCTTAATGACCCTGAAAAGCACACAGGATAAAGATCTGAGTTTTCTGTTCAGATTCCTGTTATACCGGGAGAGCCTCGTTGTCCTTCTGCTGTTGGCCTTTCCTTTTTTAAATCACAATGACTCCATAAGAGTCATAAGAAGCTTACATTCAGCAGAGCAACAGTGCAGCTGGCAGCGGTTGTGTAAGAGTTCATCCTCTTGTTTATTGTGAGTTCATCATGTGGAAAACAACAGAATTTAAAGAAAGAAGAATTTCTGACAGTCTGTCCACACTTGTCCAGGTACTGAAGGAAAAACCCAGCAGAACCTGCTGAGCTAACCGTCAGAGTTTAAGCAGTAAAAATAAAACCTTCACCCTTTAGGAAGCAGCTTTACTGTGTTTGGATCCTCCCCCAGAGAAAGGGTCTGTTGTTTAATTCATGTTGTGCATCTGTGCGTGCATGAGAAGCAACTTCGATACGCCTGCAGAGTTTTCACAGCAGAGTGAATGTGTGAGCACCTCTGGAGGTGTCAGAGATGTTTTCCATATGTCTGTGTTTCTGTGAAATATTGCTGTCTCTGCAGGGACGGGTCGGGGCGACGAACAGACTGACTGTTCCCACATCTTTCCTGCCCTGGCAGCCGACTGCCAAGCCGGGATTCTCCCTGTTGTGTCCTGAAGCGCAGAGGGGATTTTCCTTCACTGGAATTCTGTGTTGAACTGATGTTTCTGTGATTCTTCAACATAAAGACAACATAAACAAGGGGCTTTGGGAGTTTGTATTAAAAGTAAAAAATAAAAATGCATTTCTTTAACTTTTTCACACTTCGTTTCATTCTGACCACAAATTTCAAAGTATTTTATTGGGATTTTATTTCACAGACCAACACAAAGTACTGAATAATTTTGATGTAGAATTAAAAAAAAATATTTTGAAAAGTGTGACGTATATTTAACTATAAACATACATTAAAAGAAAATGCATTTAATTACATCAGTTAGGATGGTGTTCTCAGGCTTCCAGCTTCCCTGTTTTTCCTCTAAACGTAACGATGGACATTATGTCCAAACACTGCAGGTTTAGTCTCATCAGACCACAGGACATGTCTCCAGTAATGAAGGTCTCTGTCCCTGAGTAATGGCTTCTTCCTCTCTGAGTGGCCTTTCAGCCCATGTTGGTCCAGGACTGGTTTTACTGTGGATAATGACTCTCCTACCAGCTTCAGCAGCATCTTAACAAGGTCTTCAGATATTGTTCTGGTGATGCTTCACACCAGAACCCGTCTCCTTCCTGAACCGTATGATGGCTGGACATCTCCATGCTGTTTATGCTTGGATATAATTGGACAGATGAATGTGGAACCTTCAGGTACCTGGAAAATTGGACCCAGGATGTTGGAGGTCTGTAGTTCTCCTGATATCTCGGCTGATTTCTGCAGATTGGTTCCATGATGTCACACAAGGAAGCAGAAAGTTTGAGGTGTTGCCTTAAAATACTTCTACAGGTGTTCCTCTGTTTAACTCAGATGCTTTAAATTAACCAATCAGAAGCTTAAAGAATCATGACATCATCATCATCTGGGTTATCCCATATTGTTTAAGGCTATAGTGAGCCTGCTGTATGTGAATTTCTGAATTTGAAGAAAGTAATAAAACATTCTCTCATCATTTGGACTTTCAGCAAATAGAAATTATTTAGTTAACCTTTACCGAGCTGAAACAGGAAATTTTTCTTCTGATTTATTGTACGTGAGGAATAAATGACGACGTGTCTTTTCATACAGTGTATGTAAATATCTGGTTTCAACTGGAACTTCAGCGAAAAATAAATGGAGGTAAGACAGGATAAACTGGGAACACATCAATACAAAATAGGGAAAGAGATTCGAGAAAAGTCCAAATAAAACCTTCAGATCTTCAGGAAATCTACAGACCAAGATGATTTAAGACATTTCAATCTGTGTGCCTGAAGGAAGAACGAGTTCTGGATCAGCATTTATCAGGAGTAGACCAGCAGAAGGTCGGCAACAGCAGCACCATCTTGTAAACACAATTCTCGCTGATAGCTTTTACTCTTTTAAAAGCTGCTCCAGACATTGAGTTGAAGGTATCCGTATCATTAAATTCACATCATCTTACTTATTTTCCATCCAACTCTGATAAAGAAGCCTGGATCTCTGAATCATCAGATGGATTCTAATCACTATGGTCCAAAAATGTTCCTCCACCTTCAGGCCAGACTTTTCTGTCCAACAAACCTACTTGATAAACTTCAAGCTTCAGTCAGTTTCCTTCAGTCCACATGAAAAAGAAATGGATCAATATTAAAAGGTAATACCTGTCAGTACTTGAAGAATCCCACGAATCATTTAGCACTCAGAGAAGATGTTCCAAAGGGAACGCCAGCAAATGTTCTGTCCCATGTTCCAGCTCAGCTACACAACCTTAAGTTATACCTCTCAGTCCAGATGTCAGTAGAATCCAGCACAATGTTCCCCATTTGAATCAGATATTATTCTTGCATCTGAATCACAAAGCTCCAAAGTTTGCTAAACGTTTCTGAGACTTTTAGAAGAGCATGAAGGTGTGCTTACACCCTGCCATATGGATGGAATCAGGAAGAAGAGCAGCAGCTTACCTTTTCATCCATGGAGAACCTCCGGGTGTGCTGCACCGCTCCTGCGCTCTGGTTCATGTCTCTGCAGCTCCGCTCCAACAGAACAGATCCAGATGAGCCTGCAGGTCTCAGGTTGCAGCTTGGAGTGAAGCAGCCGGAGTCAGAGGATGTTCAGATGTCCTCTCTCTCACATACATGCCTGTTTTTTTTAATCATGCAGCCAATGATGCGCTCAGACCGAGCATGCTGCTGCGCCAGCTGTTCCTTCAGCGTTGAGTCAGCAGCACAGCATTCAGCCAGGCTGATGGGACATTAACATGCACTTAAAGTCCATCCACAAAAATGTGTTTGTTTTTTTGTGTCAGAACTTCCACAGAACCAGATTCACAACAGAACCAGAGAATCAAATATTTTAGTGCCACAGAGAGAGATTTCATAACTAGAAACAAGTGCTGCATCTCTAAAATAATAACATGATAATATTACATCTGTCTTTAGATGGATAAAGACAGGATAAAGGTTCAGAGTAACAACACAGTTTGATAAATAAAGAAATGTATACTAAGATGACAGAAAGGCAGAAATAAATCAATTAGATCATCATCCAGTAAAGAATCTTTGTGTTTTATTTATAAAGACTGATTCCTTTTAGCGTCTTTATTGATTTGGCAGCTTGTTGCTTGTCGAGGTGAAGGTGTTATTATGACCTCACTAAGCAGGATGATCGATATGCAGTCAAAATGGGAAAGTCCAAGTTTAGCCCCATGAAGATCCACGCAGCTCCATGCAGATCCATGCAAATCCATGCAGATCCATGCAAATCCATGCAGATCCATGCAAATCCATGCAGATCCATGCAAATCCATGAGAAATCAATAAGGGGGTAAATATTTTTTCACAGCACGATACAGTGCCTTGAAAATGTATAAACCTGAACCTCCATCTCAGTCACAAACGTTAATGTGTTTTATTTGGACAGACCAACACAAAGTAAGTCACCGCTGTGAAGAACAAAAATGATTAAGAAAAATGTGGAAAATATGTGGATCTAGATCTTACTCTGATACCCCTCCATAAAATCTAGAACAAGCTGTTCACCCAATCAGCAACCAGAAGCTGCAGATGTGCTGTTGATGGCCTCAGAAAACATCAGAGAACAACCAGCACCATGAAGACTTAAGAACCCAGCAGAGAGGTCCAGGAGGAAGTCCTTGAGAAGTTTAAAGCAGGGTTAGATTCTGGAACAATATCCCAAGCTGTTAACATCTCCATCAGCAGAACCTGATTTGGGGCATTTTGGATCATTTTAAGTTCTAAAACTGTTTAGAAGATGAAGGTTTGCTGTGTCTTTCTACCCAAGTGCACCTGGAGAATTTCTCTGATTGTTTCTAAACCGAGTTAAAGATCTGAAGCAGAATGTTGGTCCGGTTACACAGAGCTGTGAGGGGAACTGCTCTGCATGGTGAGCATCAATAAGTAAAAGCACTTTTAGAGCTTGCCTTTACTTCAAAGTGTGCATCTGCCTCTATAGAGCAGGGAGATGGGATCTTTTGATGCATGAAAGGTCAAGGTGCAGGAGGAGATGTATCCCTCCCAAAGGAGGAAAACAAGGAGGTCAGAGAAAATCTGCTTAGGAGCAGGACTGCAGACTAGCAGAGGTCTAGCTGTTACCACGCCAAGTGAGAAAACGAGCTGAGGCCTCCATCTGGGTTTCCACTCCATATGAAGCCCAGCTGATTGCTCTCAGATGAGCAACACCTGTGCAGCAGCACCTGCCAGTCACCCTGTATAGAAAAAACACAGCCTGCTTGCAGCCTGCACACAAACCACCGTGGATATGACATAAAATCTGTTTCAGTCAGGGAGTCTAGACCACGTTTTAGCTCCACAATTGAAGAACTTTTTTTAATATTGATAGTGGTTTTATTTCTTGCCCGATGGATTTTTTAACTAGGAGGAGACAAGTCCGAGTGAGTGTTGTTTTATCTGAGCACCTCTTTTCTTCTACTGGGATTCCTCTGGGCTGTGTACTCTCACCTCTTTCATTTGTTTTATACACTAATGGCACCACGTTATTACATTTGCTGATGATTCTGTCATTGTGTTTCTTCTTAGCAGAGAAATCTCTGAACATGGGTTGTTTGTCAATGGCTTTTTAAACTAGTGCAAAGAATCCTTTTTAAATATTAATGTGAATAAAACAAGAGAAATGTGCATGGACTTTGGGAAAATCCCCACACTGATCTCTCCAGTGATGATCAACGACCAAACGGTGGAGGTGGTGCCGCAGTATAAATACCTGGGAGTACTCATTGATGAAAAGTTTTGAGTCGCAGGTAGATTGTGTGGTAAAGAATGCACACCAGCGTATGAGCTTTCATCGCAAGCTTCGTACTTTTAATGTCAGCTGTGTTTTAATGAGAAGTTATTCTTGTTTTATTTTTTATGAGAATGTTTTATTCATGTTTTATTGAATCTGTTCTTACCTTTGCTTTAATTTGTTGGTACGGGTTACTTTCCATCAAAAATAAGAATGAAAGTATTATCAAGGTTTGCAGTCTCTTAATGATCTGAGTGACCTTCATAATTCCAGGTCCTTAAAGAAAACTAGGATCATGTTGGCTGATCCCAGCCGTCCTCTGTGGGCAGAATTCTCCCTCTTCCCTTCACAGATACAAAATGTTATATTGCAAGACGAACAGACTGAAAACTCCTACATCCCCGCTACTATTAGCCTGCTCAGTTCCAGGTCCACATTGTAAGGACTTAGTTTTTTTTTTTGGTTTGTTTGTTTTTGTGTGTGTGGCTGTTTTATGTTTTCTCTGTTGTCTGCACTGCAAATTGCCCCTTTGGGATAATAAAGTTGACTTGACTTGAGCCATACTCCAAACCAAAGGACTGATCAAGTCTAAAACTGAAAAGGCATCTGGCTCAGTGTGGGAATAATAAAGTTTAACAAATAAAGTTGTTCTTTTCCATTTAATTGTTCGTAACTTCATGTGAAACTAAAGGCCTACAGGCCTGAGAAAGTTCTGTTTGAGTCAGGCATCGGGCATAATGTTCTGCATTTAACGACATTTCTTTGACGAAACCCTTTAAACTGTGTATAACGCTTGTTCACTTTAATCCTACAAACAGCGCCCAGATTGTCTGACCTACACTCTATGGGATACTACACACTTGTGACCTCAAGGATAATGAGCAACTAAATGGGCGACTATCTCACAAATAGGGTGCGCAACTGATCACATTAACAAGACTAGGATCACCTACCATATAACAGCAGTCAGTGCAGTGTAGCCTTAACATTATAATAAAATACGCAAGGAAAATGGTAATGTGTAAAAAAACTACCAATTTAATGAACCGTACTGGTCAGTAAAACAAACCTGTCAGTGTTTGTGATCAGTTTGGACCAATATGCAGATAGACACTGTGCAGCTGCATGATTAGAGATAAAGTGCTTCTTTTAATGAAAAAAGGGTTTCCAAAAACTTACACGTTTCCAACAAGGTAGTGCAGAACGTCGGCAGGGAAACAGCAGGTTAGTTAATGGGAGGAACCAGCAAATAAAAATGAGAAACAGTGAGCTTTTAAACTGGGGGAAGTGCCATGTGGAACCAATGAGAAAGGGAGGCAAGTAATTAGATGAATGCTGAATAGGTGTGAGGATAAGCTGCAGAGAACTGAGGGGGAATGAATCTGAGAAGACTAATTAACAGGGAAACAAAGACTAAATAACAAAACTCAGGGAACAGATCTAGGGAAACTATAACCAACAAAAGATTAAGAATTAGGAAGGTAAGAACTATCAAAGTAGTCTGAGGACATAAAGGAAAACACTAACAGGGAATGTAAAAACACGAAGTGACTGAAAGCAACTAATGACCTGACAGAAAGGAAATAAACATGAGCGCCTAAACAAAAGATAATTCTACTAAAATGACAATCCTGGGTAAAAACTAAAAATAAAGTAACAATAAACAGAAGGGAACAAAAGGCCTGGGGAAAAGGAACTAACAGAACTAAGTAGCACTGACCTGCTGGAAAATCAAATACAAGAACCTAGTCAAAGAGGAACTAACACAGAACTATACTAGAAATAAGGCTGGGGAAACAACTACTATTAAGGAAAACAAACCACTGAGTAAACAATAACTAAGGGGATCTAAGGACAAGGTGAGGACACTCCACTAGAACTAAGAAGTACAGACGGAACAGTGACAAAACTAAGAAGTACCAGGCGGGAGTAAATAAACATAACTACTAAACCAAAAGGAACAGAAACACCAAATGGAAAAAGTAAACAAACACAAAGAACAAAATGGCAGATCCTGACAAAACCAAGGGCAATGCACCTTAGTATTATCACTAACAGAATAATAACACACAGACAAATTCCTTTGGTAAGTCTGGTAATAATCTCACTTGTACTACAACAGTAACTCTCGAGTCCTTCTATATAGGCAAGAAGGACAGTTAACACAATTATTGGAACTGCACAGTCACACAGCTAACTAATTTTATCAACTTCGTATATTCAGTCCCATACGGAAGTCCATTCGCTCTATAACGTTGCAGGCCTCATAGAACATGGTTAGCTTAACGTCCGGAAACATCTTTAGCATCCAGCTAATTAGCAACAGTAATAATCTGTAACTGCATAAAGTTCTGCTTTCTGCGAATTGCTTAAACTTGATTTTGCCCTTGAGTGACCAGTAAGGTAGAAACAGGCGGAAAAGATGCATTTACTGGCGGTAGTAAATAATAGTTACTAGCGGAACACAACATTTACGGCGTGTTTGAATCCAACAAGAAATACATGTGTATATTTTAATATGTAAGACTGTTACAGGGCTTAGAGACTCAAATGTATGAAACACTAACAAGGTTAAGTAAAAAAAAAAAAGGTAATCATGACTATTTAAAGTGGATAAGCCTACAATGCATTGTAGTTAAGAAAATGTTTAAAAGTCTGTATGTCTTTTCACAGACCAAACTGTCACTAAGCGCTGTACAGAAAACCAATAACTATTAAAATTAAGCACTACTAAAAAAAAAAGCAAAAATATGACACTATGAAAATAATTATTCAAACAAGGACGTTTTCAGCTGCTTTTCAAAAGAGTCCACAGAGTGAACTAAACAACTGTAGAGGTAGACTGGTCCACAGCCTTGGTGCCACGGGTAGCATCAAGAATTTCAAGAAAACTCTCAACTCCGTCCACTGAAGGATGGAAGAAGAACGTCGTCTTTCCATTTGTGGCTGAAACTTACAGGGATACTTTCCCAGCATAATGTTCTGGTGCATTTTAAACCCAACAACACTCCAGACAGAGCCTGGGTCATCCCAAGGATCAAACACCTCTACATTAGAGAAACCAAACAGCAGTTACACAAACAGATTGCATCTGAAAGAGGCCATCTATGATTAACATGAAAAAGCAACACTGAACAGAGGAGATGGCCTCAGATTTCATCTTTCTAGCACCTACTCTGCAGCCCTGACCTGTCTCCCCATGCAGTTTAACAGAAATTCACATCAAAGGACGTGTGACCAAAGCAATTCACATGGCATCATTACATTTCTGGATCGCCAACAACAACAGAGGGTAGGGCCAGCGACTCACGTGTCCTAACTGTCCCATCAGTGAACTTAATGGCCCTATTATTTATTGATTGCAAGCTTGTTACTTCCAACCATGATTAGACCCCCCCCCCCCACACACACACACACACACACACACGGCAGAATAAGGGTTCATGTGCAGTGATGTGCAACAGCCTGACCACAGGACGCATTCACTGCGGACAACCGGATCCTGCACTCACTGTGAATTACTGGAGACTCTTTTCTGCATGAAGAAGCAGAACTAAAGGTTGATGAGATTGCAGCAGAAGTTCAGGACCAAGCAGAACCTCATTTAAAGTTCCACAATAATCTGGGCTCAGTTAAAAGTTCATTAGGAAAAAAACAACTCATAGCACAGCTCTCCAAATGTTACAAGTTGACCTAATTTCTCCTGAATAACTTTGGTAGTTTAGCTGTCGTTAACATGTTTGCACTTAGTTTGAAAGTATTTACCTTCGTCAAATTCAGCATCACCAATGGGGTCCAACTTTGGACCCCAAAGGTAATAAAAGGAAGGAAAAAAGGACAAAGAGAAATAATTTTTTGAGAAGTTCAAATGGTTTCACCCAGCAGCCACATGTTTCCCTTTGCCTCATGTTTGAAGTGAATAATATCCAGCAGCCATGCTTTACTTAGATGCCCTAACAATATGCTCACATAGTGGGGTTCCTCAGGAGTGCGTTCGACTCCTTTTTACACAAACTGTCTAAAAGAGATCATCCTTCCTATGGTAGATTTATATAAAGGCTTACAATAAGCTGATGCAATGCACTCTGGGGTGCCACACTGGCCTTTCTTAGTGTACTAATCCCTCTAAAGTCCTTCATAATCTGTGGTCTGCAGAAAATGGAGTTAATGTTACATAACAATGATTATTTCTCCAAACCTGCTCTTATTTGACTCATTGCTCAGATACTATGCTATTCTTGTTCCTTCAGATTGAGATCCATTTATACGCTCACTCCGAGCTGGTTTCATCTCCACTTGCTTTCACACATTTAGACAACAAACAGAGTCTAAATTTGTATTCAGAAGCTAAAATTAGAGCTGGTTCTCTGATCGTTCAGATTTGTCCACTCAGAAATTCATTATAATCTTGTTCATCTCCTCCTTGCTGCCGTTCAGCTCTCATTCATGCTGTCCATGTGGATAATTTAAGGTATAGTGACTGATTTGTCTTTGATCTTCATGACAGATTTTTTTTTTCCCGCTGCAGAAGAGCTTGTGGTCCAGATCTGACCTCCTAAAGTCACAATCTGTCCATCAATCTGTTGGCCTCTGAGATGCAGGAGGAGAAACATAAATAAAACAGGAGGACAGGATGCATTTACTGCCTCTCTATCTTCCATCACTTTTTTTCCTGTTGTTGGGTAGAGTCCATTCACAGACACATCTGAAGCGTTGAGCTAATCAGCTCAGCAGCAGCTCTCCGTCAGAGCATAAATGTTATTCTCTCCCCCAACACAAGCAGCCAAACAGCCTTATTTATGCTCTACTCTTTCATTAGCAGCAAGCACACTGGCTGAAGGGTCTTTTATCCCATGAAGACTGAGATGCATTTTCCTGCAAACAGATAAAAACGGTTTATTTTTTCTGTTCTATAAATTTCTGGAACCGCAGAAGCTGCTAGAGCTGGACCACTGCAACCTAATAGGGAGACTTTAATGCGTCTAGACCCAGAGGTCAGCAGGCAGGAGAAATGCTTTCATTTCGATTTAAATTGGACCCAATGTAGACAAGCATAATCTATAGGGATGATGGCTGGAATGTGTAGTTTTAGTTTATATCATTAAATTTAAAGTGAGACGGAGGTTCCTGTACTCCCCAATAAGATGTAGCAATATGTATGGAGAAAAGCTTCACATTTAAGGTAGTGGACACAGTAGGAATGCATCACTGTGGAGATCTGTGTGATAAAAAAGTTTATTATTGGTTGTATTTATAGGATGGAAAAGAAAATTCCAAATGTTTGAATACACCCTTAATTGCATAATAGTCCATTTCATGATATTGTTTCTAATGATGTATTAAATAAATAAATGGTACTTTTAATTTAATGGCACATTTAATGTTACATTTCTTTCATGTTACATTTACTTCACTTATGGGACATTCACAACATTTATTTATTTAATGATGATTTTATTGTATTAATTTTGTCCAGTTTGACCCTCCATTCTTGATGCCTGTATAGGAGGTCATGTCAGAATTTGAATCAGGTGTTCTGGAGCAGACAAACATCTAAAACCTGCAGGGAAGGGGTCCCTGAGGACCAGGGCTGTGAACCATTGAGGTACAGTTTCTAAATTATGAAGGTTTTGTCTTTTTGTCCTTTTGTTCAACAAGTACAGTTCTCTTACTAGGTGCATTTTTCTTTCGTTTCAGCAACTTGAAACATAAAAGTAACAGGAGTGGGAGTCAATTTACCAGGAGTGGGATGGGACAGGATATTTTTTTGTTATGCTGGCCTGGGATTGGGATGGGACAAGAGATTTTTCTGTGGGAGCGGGATGGGACAGGAGAGAAAATCCACTACCGTGTCATCCTCTAGTGCAAAGCTCTCCATGGGCGTGCTTAAGACCTGACTGACACAGAGAGACTTAAATGCTGTGGAGGCCTGTGGCTGGACTAGGCTCAGGTGTATCTAATCAACATGTACTGAGGGGGGGTTACCTGAGGGAAAATAACTGGAACAAACACAAAGAAAATACAGAGAGGGATAACAATCACAAAACACAATATACAGAAGCACCAGGAAAATAGAACTGAAGGAGGAACTAAGTATGAAGTTGCAACACAAAACCAAAGTTCAGGGAATCTATACATAAAAGGTCATCTCCAAACTTTGAAGTCCATCATTCTACAGAGAGGAAGATTATTCCCAAGAGGAAAACATCTGAGACAGCTGCCAATCTTCCCAGGAGTGGACGTCCCAGCAGGCTCAGCCCAAGGTCAGAGCGTGAAGCTCAGAGACATGACCAGAAACCCAAGAGCTCCACCTCAGACTCTACAGGCCTCAGTTAGCAGGTTGAAGGTTGAAGGTCATGACACTGAACCAGTCTGACTGTTTGGAAGTGTTGAAATAGAAAGCCTCTTTTCTCTAAAAATAAGATGGCAGCAATTCAATTCAATTCAATTCAGTTTATGTATATATCCCCAATTCACAACACATCGTCTCAAGCCTCTTTACAAAGTCAGTTCAATCCAATCATCCAGGTTCCCAGTCAGGTTCATACATTCCAATTAATCATCAATCATTGAACAGTTCAGTCAGATTCAGTTATTTATTCAAATTGGATAAAAAGTTTTTCTATCTAAGGAAACCCAGCAGATTGCATCCAGTCAGAGACTTGCAGCATTCACTCCTCCTGGATGAGCATGTAGAGACAGTGGACAGTCACTGGTGTTGACTTTGCAGCAATCCCTCATACTGAGCATGCATGTAGCGACAGTGGAGAGGAAAAACTCCCTTTTAACAGGAAGAAACCTCCAGCAGAACCAGAACCAGGCCCAGTGTGAGCGGCCATCTGCCACGACTGACTGGAGGTTTGAGAGAACAGAGCAGAGACACAAAGAGAACAAAGAAGCACTGATCCAGGAGTACTTTCTATGGGAAGGAAAAGTAAATGTTAATGGATGTAGCTCCTTTAGTCGTTTCATCTAGAAAGAAAGAACAGATAAACTCTGATCCAGTTTTCAAGGTTAGAGTCTGAAAGAGAGCACATAGAGTTAGTCACAGTAGAAGCTCAGTCAGTATCCATGTCTAGGAGAGAGAAAGGGTTAAACACTGAAAGACAGGACTTAGGTTAGCAAACCTGCATTTGAATGAAGAAGAAGACTTCTGGACCAATGTCCTCTGGTTTGATGAGACCAAAGTAGAGATGTTTGACCATAATGGAGAAAACCATGTTTGGAGAAAATCAAACGCATCAGGAAAGGCAACTTTATTTACATAGCAAATTCGGCCAAAGGCAACTCAAAGTGCTTTTCCATAGGAGTATATATAAATATACAGGAGTTCAAAACAACACATTTTAAGAGATAACACATAAAAACAGATAAAAAAGTTAAAAAACCTTTTTTTTAAAAGCAGTTAAAATAAAGTAGTTAAGAATAAGTTACGACAAATAAAAAGGTTTTAATCTCACACCAACTGTCAGAGTCTGGAGTGTGGGCTGTCTGCTGCTAACCATCTTCCACCACCAGGTGCTGCCGGGGCGTGTGAATCGAGGGAGCGACAGGTGTGGCTCATTCCGGGGATCACTGGAAGAGTATAAGAGGATGGATCGCCAGCTCTTCTTTGCCTGAGTGTTTTGCCCTTCAACGGTACAACTATCTGGCCTCACCCTCATTCTTTGAATCTTGTTGCTCTTGAGAAAAGAAACTAACCTTCCTCCTTGTCTCGCTCCTTCTAGGACTCAGACCAATCCAGGGTCCTTGGTGGTGACAGGCCACTTCCGAACCTGAAGAAACTCCGGATCAAGACCCAGCTGGCAGTCCGCCTCACTCTGTGCTCCCGCTTATGCGCGTCCTGTCCACCCTCCAACGGTTCCTCCTCGTCCAGACCACGGAAGCTCCAGGCGGTCCCCTGAGCAGCCTCCCCACGGTCTCCAGACTCATCAGCCATCTTCCTGGCGGAACTAGCCAGGAAGATGGCTGATGAATCCGCTGATTGCTTGGAGGTGTATTTAAGAAGGAGGCTGCCAGCACTTCAGCACCAGAGTGTTTTGCCTTCAGTGGCTGATTTACCTGAACCTTTGTATTAACCTTGTTGATGCCTGACTACGCTCTCAGCATTGTTTGCTGTTTGGATTTTCATCTTCTGGAGAAAGGTCTCCTGTTTTTTGTGGTTTAAGGTTCAAGATCCTTGTCTACTTCATCTGGAGAACAACTAGCTGGCAGCTTCCTGTTTTTTTCCCCATCATCTGGACCAAGCCAGAAGCGTACCCTGTCCACCCTCCAACCCAAGCACTTTCACCTCAGACCTTTGTTGGACGCACTTAGTCCTCTTAAGCTGCACCAGAGAAGTCATAAGTCCGGACCCCGAATCCCTCTACCCCAGGTGGTTAGACTACCTCTTCATGTTGGTGATCTACCCGTACCAGTTCCAGAACTTTTCACATTTATTTCTTGTTTATGAAAATAAATCTTCATAATCTAGTCTCCTCTTCAGAGTGTTTTTCTGCATGTGGGTCAGATCTTTAACAAGTAAAATGGCAAAACCGTCCACTGTTCTCTGAGTGTTTTTCTGCATGTGGTCAAGTCGGCCACAAGAAATATGACACCAACTGTCAACCACGGTGGTGAAGGGATGATGATCTGGGGCCCTTTCATTCACTGATTGGACCATGAACTTGTCTGTTTACCAAAGTATATGGGGTCTAATGTGGGTCCATTTATCCAACAGCTGGAACTTGGTCCAAACTGGGTCATCAATAGAACAATGATCCAAACACAGCAGCAACAGACAGAGACCCAAGTCCAACCAGGAGGGAATATGTCACCCTTTCCTGTCAACTGTTGCAGCACATGTTCAAGGTTAGGACTTAAAGAAGACCAAATGGACCATATCTACTAAAAGCAGAGATTAGACGCTGAGTTAACTCAGGATGAATCATGGTGGTAAGTCATGGTGACAGGTAGATTGGGAAGCCAGTTAGTGACAAGTCAGCACAAACAGTTGTTTTATGTCTTCTCTATCTTGCAGCAGGTTGCAGATCCCACAAAGACGTAGCATCTGTGGGAGCAGCAATGACAAACAGCTTTCCTCAGACAGTTCCTGCTCAAACTATCACTCTCAGCCAATCAGAGCGCTCACATTTCTAATTTGTACACAGACATCAAACACAGCTTCAAGCAGCAGGGTCAGAGGCTAGATGTCAGGCTAAACTGATATTATGACCATGAAAATAAAACATCTCATGTTAAATCCCAGAAAGCCAGTCTGTCCCAGATCGACAATGAGAACTTATTCATTAAATACATTTCAGCTTTTTATTTATAAATTTGTATTTTTAGAATATTCTTCAGTTTCATCCATGTAAATGTGGGCATTTAGCTGACTGGAGGTCAGATGTTTGACTTTATGGACACGGAAAACAGCTGTGATGCTTGGAGTAGTCAGACCATGACTGTCCCTGTAGTTACTAGTCTATAACTCCGAGTCATTTCAGAGAACCAGCTGGAAAACCATCTCAATTCAATTCAATTCAGTTTTATTTATATAGCACCAATTCACAACACATGTCGTCTCAAGGTTCTTCACAACAGTCAGGTTCATACATTCCAATTAATCGTACCCATTGAACAGTTCAGTCAGATTCAGTTATTTATTCAAATTGGAAAAAAAGTTTTTCTATCTAAGGAAACCCAGCAGATTGCATCCAGTCAGTGACTTGCAGCATTCACTCCTCCTGGATGAGCATGTAGAGACAGTGGACAGTCACTGGTGTTGACTTTGCAGCAATCCCTCATACTGAGCATGCATGTAGCGACAGTGGAGAGGAAAAACTCCCTTTTAACAGGAAGAAACCTCCAGCAGAACCAGAACCAGGCTCAGTGTGAGCGGCCATCTGCCACGACCGACTGGGGGTTTGAGAGAACAGAGCAGAGACACAAAGAGACTAAAGAAGCACTGATCCAGGAGTACTTTCTATGGGAAGGAAAAGTAAATGTTAATGGATGTAGCTCCTTTAGTCGTTTCATCTAGAAAGAAAGAACAGATAAACTCTGAACCAGTTTTCAAGGTTAGAGTCTGAAAGAGAGAACATAGAGTTAGTTACAGTAGAAGCTCAGTCAGTAGCCATGTCTAGGAGAGAGAAAGGGTTAAACACTGAAAGACAGGGTCATGTGGATCATCTGTAGAAGGTGAGCATTAAGTTGTTGCCAGCAGAAGCTCGGATGATTCCCCTCTCCAGAAAGGTGTCACAGGTAGACACAGAGCCAGTCCAGGTGTAGCTTCTAGGAAGAGAATAGAGAGAACAAGGTTAAAAGATGAAATAACAGCAAATAATTCAAAATTGAGGTTTCATCTAGTTCATCTAGTTTCTAACCAAAATCATGTCAGACTTGAAAAAATGAAGGTAAAACTAGACCGACACGGTTTCAGTCGAGCTGCTGATTGATCTGTAACCTGTGAAAAGATGCTTCATGTTTTAAATAAACATGAAGAAATGTGCAGAAAGAGAAATAATCACCTCTAATGCTTTAGATGAAAGGGACAGATTCTTACTTTTAGAAAGCTTTGAGGCTGACTTTAAGCCTTTGTTCTGCAGCAACGTTTTTAGAAACCCCTCTTCATGGAAAATGTACACAGACAGGATCTGATGGTGGGTGTGTGTGTGCTCTGTCTGAACAGCTTTCAGGTCAACTTCAAATTTCATCAGCGATTGCATGGCCAGCCTGCTGCGTTTGTCTCTGGGGACATAAGAGACAGCATAAATATGTCCTCATTTATGGCTATTCTCTTCAGTTTTCATTTATATATGAATGTTTTTACTGCAATATCACCAAAAAAACATGATGAAATTTGTTTATAATATTTAATCAAATAGAGCTGTCTTTTTGTGCTTTTAGTTATACTTCTCGTGTGTTTGCATTATTTACAGATTTTCGATTTGGACCTCATGAAATTATAACTTTAAGTCTAAGCTTGGACCAGTTTGGTCTAAATTTCAATGAAATATATATGTGTATAAATCTCAGCCATAATCTCACTCTCAGAAAACTTCTATCGTCTTTATGTTATCCTGAGATTTCAGGAGAGCCTTTGGTCCTTAATTCAGAGTAGCACAGAAAGTTTGTATAAAGGTTGCAACAATCCCTCCTGATTAGAGGTTTTTCATTATGAGGAATTGAAGCAGTGGTGTCCAACCTGAATCCTCAGGTGCGGCTGTCCTGCAGGTTTAACTGGTTCCAACACTTCCTCAGAAGGCCATAATGTTCTGCCAAAGTCTGCTTCATTTAAATCAGGAGTGTGCTAGAGGGAACCATCTAGCTGCTCCCTATCATTGAAAGGAATCAAGTCAAGTTATATGCGGATTCTGTTTGGATGCTCGCCGAATTTGGAAATTTCCTCAGTTCATCCCAAACTCAGAACTCCAACGGATCATACCGTGTACTACCAATGTGTCCTACTAACTTGTATAATGACCGTGTACTACTACTGTGTCCTACTGTTGTGTCCTACTGTTGTGTCCTACTACTGTGTCCTACTGTTGTGTCCTACTGTTGTGTCCTACTACTGTGTCCTACTACTGTGTCCTACTACTGTGTACTACTACTGTGTCCTACTGTTGTGTCCTACTACTGTGTACTTCTACTGTGTCCTACTACTGTGTCCTACTACTGTGTCCTACTACTGTGTCCTACTGTTGTGTCCTACTACTGTGTACTTCTACTGTGTCCTACTACTGTGTCATACTATTGTGTACTTCTACTGTGTCCTACTACTGTGTCCTACTACTGTGTCATACTATTGTGTCCTTCTACTGTGTCCTACTACTGTGTCCTACTGTTGTGTCCTACTACTGTGTCCTTCTACTGTGTCCTACTACTGTGTCCAACTATCGTGTACTTCTACTCTGTCCTACTACTGTGTCCTACTACTGTGTCCTACTGTTGTGTCCTACTACTGTGTCCTTCTACTGTGTCCTACTACTGTGTACTTCTACTGTGTCCAACTACCGTGTACTACTACTCTGTCCTACTACTGTGTCCTACTACTGTGTCCTACTGTTGTGTCCTACTACTGTGTCCTACTACTGTGTCCATCTACGAAGTCCAACTACCGTGTACTACTACTGTGTCCTACTGTTGTGTCCTACTACTGTGTACTTCTACTGTGTCCAACTACCGTGTACTACTACTCTGTCCTACTACTCTGTCCTACTACTGTGTCCTACTACTGTGTCCTACTGTTGTGTCCTACTACTGTGTCCTACTACTGTGTCCTACTGTTGTGTCCTACTACTGTGTCCTACTGTTGTGTCCTACTACTGTGTACTTCTACTGTGTCCAACTACCGTGTACTACTACTCTGTCCTACTACTGTGTCCTACTACTGTGTCCTACTGTTGTGTCCTACTACTGTGTCCTACTACTGTGTCCATCTACGAAGTCCAACTACCGTGTACTACTACTGTGTCCTACTGTTCTGCCCTACTACTGTGTCCTTCTACTGTGTCCTACTACTGTGTCCTACTACTGTGTCCTACTGTTGTGTCCTACTACTGTGTACTTCTACTGTGTCCAACTACCGTGTACTACTACTCTGTCCTACTACTGTGTCCTACTACTGTGTCCTACTGTTGTGTCCTACTACTGTGTCCTACTACTGTGTCCATCTACGAAGTCCAACTACCGTGTACTACTACTGTGTCCTACTGTTCTGCCCTACTACTGTGTCCTTCTACTGTGTCCTACTACTGTGTCCTACTACTGTGTCCTACTGTTGTGTCCTACTACTGTGTACTTCTACTGTGTCCAACTACCGTGTACTACTACTCTGTCCTACTACTGTGTCCTACTACTGTGTCCTACTGTTGTGTCCTACTACTGTGTCCTACTACTGTGTCCATCTACGAAGTCCAACTACCGTGTCCTACTACTGTGTCCTACTACTGTGTCCTACTGTTGTGTCCTACTACTGTGTACTTCTACTGTGTCCAACTACCGTGTACTACTACTCTGTCCTACTACTGTGTCCTACTGTTCTGCCCTACTAATGTGTACTTCTACTGTGTCCTACTGTTCTGCCCTACTAATGTGTACTTCTACTGTGTCCTACTATTGTGTCCTACTACTGTGTCCTACTACCTTGTCCAATGACCGTGTACTACTACCATGTCCTAGTACTGTGTCCTACTAGATTGTCCTACTACTGTGTCCCACTATTGTGTCCTACTACTGTGTCCAACTACCGTGTACTAACAAAGTGTCCTACCTTGTCCAACGACGGTGTACTACTACTGTGTCCTACTACTGTGTACTTCTACTGTGTCCAACTACCGTGTACTACTGCTCTGTCCTACTACTGTGTCCTACTACTGTGTCATACTATTGTGTCCTACTACTGTGTCCTACTGTTGTGTCCTACTACTGTGTCCTACTATTCTGCCCTACTAATGTGTACTTCTACTGTGTCCTACTATTGTGTCCTACTACTGGGTACATCTATTGTGTCCTACTACTGTGTCCAACTACCGTGTACTAACAAAGTGTCCTACCTTGTCCAACGACGGTGTACTACTACTGTGTCCTACTACTGTGTCCTACTACCTTGTCCAACGACCGTGTCCAACGACCATGTACTACTACTGTGTCCTACTATTGTGTCCTACTACTGTGTCCAACTACCGTGTACTAACAAAGTGTCCTACCTTGTCCAACGACGGTGTACTACTACTGTGTCCTACTACTGTGTCCTACTACCTTGTCCAACGACCGTGTCCAACGACCATGTACTACTACTGTGTCCTACTATTGTGTCCTACTACTGGGTACATCTATTGTGTCCTACTACTGTGTCCAACTACCGTGTACTAACAAAGTGTCCTACCTTGTCCAACGACGGTGTACTACTACTGTGTCCTACTACTGTGTCCTACTACTGTGTCCTACTACCTTGTCCAACGACCGTGTCCAACTACCGTGTTCTACTACTGTGTCCATCTTCTGTGTACTACTTTTCAATTAATTTCAGTTCATTTTAATCCTAATCATTGAACAGTTCAGTCAGATTCAGTTATTTATTCAAATTGGATAAAAAGATTTTCTATCTAAGGAAACCCAGCAGATTGCATCCAGTCAGTGACTTGCAGCATTCCCTCCTCCTGGATGAGCATGTAGAGACAGTGGACAGTCACTGGTGTTGACTTTGCAGCAATCCCTCATACTGAGCATGCATGTAGCGACAGTGGAGAGGAAAAACTCCCTTTTAACAGGAAGAAACCTCCAGCAGAACCAGAACCAGGCTCAGTGTGAGCGGCCATCTGCCACGACTGACTGGGGGTTTGAAGTCCAGAGAAAGTCCACAAAAAATCCACACAAGGAGCAGAACCTACATTAGAATCCCACCACCCACTAATCTCACCACATAAATATAAATAGCAAACAATTTGTGTAGTAAAGGACAGTGGTCTCCAACACATAACGGTAATGGTCTTGATTATCATTAACCTAAGCAACAATCAAATAATAAAATATATAAATTTAAAAATAAACTCTAAGAGAAAAAAAACGCTAGAAACTTCTACTAAAATCCAGGCTGACTAGATGTGTCTTAACTTTGCTTCTAAACACTTTCATTCCACCAATAATAGGAGAAAGACGCCTCACCGTGTGATTTTTCCAGTGGTTCTCAACCTTGGTCCTCAGGGCCAACTGTTCCTCATGTTTTAGCTGCAGGGAACATGGAGGATGGTGGGCTCTGAGGACCAGGGTTGAGAAACACTGTTTTAGACCCTTTCTAGAAGTCCTCAGGGTAAGGGGGGGTTAAATACCAGTAAGACAGGGGTGTCAGACTCCAGTCATTGAGAGATAAAGATAAATAATTCGAAAAGATCAGGTGCGCTATACAGACAGTGCCCAGGTAAGAAGAACAGACCACAGCTTCATAAGCTAAGGGGATTTAACCTCATTTCAGAGTCCCAGAACCCCCCCGCCTCTCCCTGACCCAACTAACATGCACACACAGCACGCTGTTTTAGAATGGGAAAAACCTTATTATTTATAAATAATTCTGAAAATTATATAGTATTATTATTTAATAACTACTAAAGAACAACACAACATAAAATGCAAATTAAACAATATATATTTTAGATGTATTAAAAAGCACCGTATCAATAATAATAAATATCAAGAAAACATAGGTTAGTTTACAACTTCTTCATCTACCTAAAAAAATGGATAATTTCGAGTTTTTACGGAGTGTTGTTCCCCTCCGTGCCGGTTGGGGGCGGTCTTGCAGTCACTCGTTAACAACCAGGAAGAAGCCCAGCTGGGCAGCATCATGCCCGCTGCTGTGACCATGGAGGAGAATTTTGATAAATTATTGGAGCAGTGTGAAGCTCAGGAGCTGGAGGTGAGCAGCGGAGAGCTTTATTTCTCCGGGAACAGTTATAAAGTTTCAGAGACTCTATGTTTTACGGCACGGTTTGAAAATAAGAATTGGACAAGTTAGCCTGTTTCACGATGAGTTAGCTTCCAAACACTAACGGATGATTAAAACAGATGAATTAGCGGTTCCGAACCAACAGTCAAATTAAATTCTGATCGGTAGAAACTGTGATATGATTCAGTTCTACTGGAGACTTTAAACCCAGCCTGCTATTTGTTTACGGAGATGAAGTCAGAAGGATAATCTCGGGAGTTTAAAGGAGTCTGAAGCAGCTTTGATCCGCTCTGAACTTCATTTATCTACAGGGTTTGAAAAGCAGCAGTGAGTTGTAAAGAGCAAATGAACTGGCTTTAGTGCATTTTTGTTCATTTTGAAATTATACCGATGAAAATGAACGAAAGCAGTCCAGGTTTTCATGGTTTTAACCAGATCAAAGTAGTTCCAAACCGGACACTAACTTCAGCGTCGTTGTTTGCTAGCTTGTCAGTTAGCTTTAGCCGTCTCACCATGAATGACGATGAAGTGAATTCTGTTCACCTGTAGTTGGATTATTTTCTCTTTGAGTGCCATTCTGACCCAGGTTAATGTTTAGGTTAACCCCCACACTGACTGTATCTGTCTGGTTTGAATTAATGCTGGGATAAGGACTGTGTAATGCTAACAGAAGCTAAGTTCAGCTGCTGTTTGCCTGTAGAATAACACACCTGTCAACAGGTAAACTTTATCACCTGCGTCGTGTACCCGGCTCACATTTCTTTCAACTTTTCTTTATCGTCTGACCTGCCAGGTCTGATTCTGAGGACATCAACCAGGTGTGTTAGCAGCGTTTTCAGAAGGGTTGTTCATCAAAACAAATACTTACATTTCAAAGATCCTTCAAATAACTTTCAAAAAGATTACTTGTGTCTGTTTACTAATAAGAAAGTTACAGCAGTTAAAACTAATGAATTCTGGGCTAAATTAGCCCTCGATTCACATTGAACCTATTATAAAGTTGGGACCGAAAATAAAAACTGCTCAGTTTAAAATGATTTTATTTATTGCAGGAAAACATCCAAAAGAGATTTTTGTTTTAGTGGTCACAATAAATGACAGGTAAACGACTAGAAATAATCCCTTTATTCAGCCGAAAGGTCGTGTTTGCTACTGTTAATAATGTCAATTTAACCTAAAAAACATTCAGCTTACAGTCCCTTTCAAATGAAACATATATTTACATCCTAAAAATGAAGTGATTAATTATTTCCAGTTTTTTTGTGGGAGAGCAGACCTTGCCTGGGCCAACTAAGCATCTGCTCACGTATTAAAAGAGTTGATTGTTGAAGTATAGCAACTTAAAACTATTAAGACTATCTGATGATTTGATCTTATTTTTATCCATCCAAAGACTCTGCAGTGAGCTGACAGGGATGAGAAAAAGATGGACAGAAGAAGTTAATGACGTTAACTTATGTCTTTGTTATCAACTAGAACCCACAGTAAGAAATAAAAAGCTGTGTTTGATGAGACAGTGCAGCAGTAATAACCAATCAAGAGATAGCAGTACAAACAGCTGGAGACTCTCGGATATATTTAAGCTTTTTGTCTGTTTGTTTTTTTACTCAAAGCCCCTGCTGCTATTTGATGTGTTTATTGGCTGAAAATGGTCGGGAGTCTTTGATTTGATGCCGTTAATGAACAGGAAGAAAACCGTATAGTTTAGTAATTAACTTGCTGATCACAGATCAGATCTCATCAAGGGAGCCTGGTCCCATTCTGATATCTGCCCAATTTATTGATTCATCTCAATATTCTAAAAACTTGAAAACTAATGAATAAATGTTATAATTTTATATAAATATACATTTTTGAAGCTAACACCATCCATGTGCACTACCTTTAACAGGCTCCAGGGGGCATTGCGACACCTCAGGTCTACGCTCAGATGCTGGCTCTGTATCTGGTCAATAATGACATGTAAGTAGAACAAAGTGTGTCTGCAGAATGGGTCAAAGACGGAGAGGACAGGTGCAAACATTTCATTTTAACTGATGATGTTGAGATCACTGAACAAATGCTCTGATTTGACTGGAATTTGGGCCACATGCAGACCACTGATGGGCATATAAATCCAATCATTTCCTTACCTATTGCTGCTCTGCATAGAGAGTAATTAGATGCCAATCAGAGAATTCTTTCTGTGTTTTTTTAACTTTCACCAACAAGTCTGTTTTTTTTTAAATTACTACAATAAAACTTTACCTTTAAGTATCAGTAAAGCTGTTTGAATGTAATATTTGGTAGGACATTAGTAATCAGATGCCATGCAGTAAGGCTCTGCATGCAGATAATGTATTCAGCCAGTTCACCTTCACCACCTTTCATGTCCAGTTGTGACCCAGATGTGGATGGCTGGCGGGGAAATGGGGATGATGGAAAGAAAATGGAGGAAGTGAGGGTTAGTTGGAAACAATGTCATCATCGCTGCATGTTCAGTCAGGCAGTCCTCATCCTAACCCTTGGTCCCATCATCTACTTCATACACCTCTTCATGTTCAATTTCTTCTTCTTGGCATTGAATCCTGAAAACATACAGACAGGAATATTTTACGGTCATACATGCATACTGTATGGTATCTTTTTTCTTCATACGGCTTTTCTCTCTTTTCTTTGAGTTGCTGAATAGTCACGAACCTCATTTGCTATGTGCTGATGTTTAATGATGTCAATGAAGAGGCTGGCAGTGGTTTTTATCTGAGGTATTTTTTTGTATCCTTCAGGAACATCTTTGAGGTATCAGAGTTTTAGGAATGATTTCTGCTGCTTTCTTCCCTCCATCCCTCAAACCACATCCCAGTTTTGGCAGGAAGGAACCTGCGGTTTATCCAGGCTTTAAACTCCTGATCGTTATGATTTCCTTGGTCCAGTTGTTTGTTCCTGGATGATTTGAACCTATAGAACTGGGAATCAGCCTGCCTAGTACCCTCTCCTGCCACTAACCACTCACAGGTCCATGTTGACCCATCTGTAAGTTCTTTGGAACCAGCCAAGTCCCAGGAACCGAAGCTGGAACATCAGGAGCCTTCAGACCCTTCAAGGGTACTCAAGTTTTCCTTTTTTATGGGCAACACACCCTGCTTCTTTTATCAGTGTCTTATAGGTCTTCCTGTGTGGATCAGAGGTGAATTTGAAACGCCTCGCTGCAGTTGAAGCAAGAAGACGTCTAGTCTGACTTGAAGTGTTTCCTGAACCATGTATCGGTCTTCACAGTTTGCTTAGACCACTTCTTTACACGGCGGCTGAAAAAGGTGATGGTGGTGAACGTTTACACTGCCGTCATTGAGGCTATTCTTACGTCATCTGTCACAGTCTGGTTTGCTGGAGTCTCGTCCAGGGACAAGACCAGGCTGCAGCGGATCATCCACTCAGTGTAGGGGCTGATTGGTTGCAACCCTCCATCTCTGCAGGAACTCTACGTCTTCGGGACCTGAAGACATGTAGCCAGGATTGCAGCTGAACCCTCTCACCTTGGGTCCAGTTTGCTTCAATTCCTTCCTTCTGACAAAAGACTCCGGTCCATCAGAACCAGAACCTCACGTTACCAGAACAGCTTCTTTCCCGCTGCAGTCAGTCTGCTGAACAATTCCTCCAGCATCTCTGCATAACCTTTTTTATTTTATTGTGTACATATGTCGACAGTCTATGTATGTGTATGTATATATCAGGGGGTTGCTGGTTTGAACCCCCACTCTGTCTGTCTCAGTCGTTGTGTCCTTTGGCAAGACACTTGAGCAGCTGTCTGATCCACTTTGTTGGCAGACCTGTGAAGACACCGGTGGCGCCGATTGTATGGCAGCCTCTCTTCTGTCGGTCTGCCCCAGGGCAGCTGTAGCTACGGTGTAGCTCACCACTGTTAGTGTGTGAATGGGTGGATGACTGATTGTATGTGAAGCACTTTGGGGTCTCTGTGGACTTGATAAAGTGCTTTGTGATTGAGAGATTCCAGCGATGCCCGGTGCTGCCTGGACAGATATGTTGACTAACCTCTTTGTTTCTGTCCTACAGGAATAACGCCAGGTATCTATGGAAGAGAATCCCTCAGGCAATAAGATCCGTAAGTTTGTTAAAACGTCTGTTAGATGTGTTTCTGTGCAGTCTGTCACTGTGTTGGGATCCTGCTGGTTCTGAACTGGCCCCAGTCTGCTGGTGGACCAGAGCAAAGAACCACTTTAATCAGAAGCTTGAGGTGGAGTCATGGGCAACAGGAGTCAATCAAAATGCTGTGAGCGCCATTCAACTTAACATAATAAGAATAAAAACCCAGCGCCTCAACAGTGATACAAACATTAATAAAATGTTCACAAGCCTCTGGTTGCTCAATCAGGGGTTAATTAACGAAGGTGGTGATATCAGAGCTTCTGCTTGCAGAGATACTGGGATAAATAATATTATTCATGTGGTTAAATTGTCTCCATGATCGTTGACAGAAACACAGAAAAAAACAGGAGAAGGACCAAACAATCAATAAATGACAGGTTTAAATGCTCCGGTGATGTGGTTCTGACTTGGCTCTCAGGTGCTGGAAAAAACAAAGCAGTTCTTTTACAGAACCAGTGCACAGCTGGGTCTATTACCGGTCCTGGGTAAGCACTGGAACCACTTTGATCTAAAAGGTCTCAGCGTATCTGTGGTAGGACTGAAAACCTTTCTGTCACTCTTCAGCGGCTTCTTCTGACCGCCATGTTTCTGCACAGATGAGCCGCCCATTCTTTACACGCATGACGCCCTGGTTCGGCCCACCTGTCCTTCCCACATCAACCCGTTGCTCTGCTTGTTGAAGAAGCTGCAGACACTCAAACATTTGGCCTCTTTCACATTCAGCCTTAATGACACTAAATATGAAACTAAAAAAAAGCACCAAATGTATGCATCATAAATGCTGACATATCAAAGCTACGAGAATAACAGGCAGGAAACTTTATCACCTGTTTTCTCAAGACTTACATGTTACAGTAAGACTTGGTGCTTCTAGGTGTAGCTTCTAGGAAGAGAAATAATGCAAAATTGGAGAGTAGTAGGAGAATGTAGCAGCAGCCTAAACCTATAACCCCATATCAATAAGTTCAGGAAATCTGGAACATGGAGACACGCAAGCATTAAGAAATAAGGTTTTCCAGGTTTAACTATGTTTTTTATGCATATTTGCAGAAATATGAAGCTCTGTGGAAGCAAAGAGCTTGTGCATCCCTGACGATATGTCACCCTGGGCAGTGAGCCGTATTAGCAAAAGCCGCTGAACGGCTCAGCATACAGGCATTAAAAACTGTGCACCATTAAATGAATATATTTAAATTATACAAATAATATGTAGCAGTTAAAAATATTCAATCCAAATCTGGAATCTGGTCTGGAAATGAAGACCACTGACGGCTTGTCTTTTTTGTTAGGGCTCTAGATGTCAGAATCTGTCCTCTGTGGCCTCATGCTTTAGAGGACATGAACCCGTTTCCTCGGGTGTGTTCTGTAGAGAGGTTGAATAGACGGACCTAAAGACCGGAACCACAGCTGTCGCAGAAACTGAGGAATAAAAATCCAAAGTATTTGGGAGTGAAACTCTCCCAGCTACATAGAGACCTCTCTGGTTCCACTGAAGGCGTTGTCACGTTTTGTCTCTTGTTGCCTGCAGGCCAACCCTGAATTAAGCGCTATCTGGGTCGTCGGCCAGCGCATTTGGCAGAGAGACTTCCCAGGGATCTACACGGCCATCGCAGCCCACCAGTGGTCAGAGAACATTCTTCCGGTCATGGAGGCCCTCAGAGGTAAACCCGCCTCTCTGAGCCTTAAACCTCTTTACTTCAACATGTCGAGATTCAGGTGCATCACTAAAGCTGCTGGTAAAACCAGGCTAGCTGCAGCGCTAGCGCCCTTCTGTCCCTGTTCAGGGTAATGAAGGTGAAACCTCAGTGCTCTGATCTTCAGGAATCTCACCTCAGACATCAGGAGGCATCGTCCCTGGATGGTTGTGGCCCTGGTGTTGTGTGTTGGTTGTGCAACAGTTTAAAATAACTTTTCTCGATGTTACAGTGTTTCATAAGACTCTCTGGTTGAGCTCCTCCTGGATGACACAACCGTTAAAGTTCATGTTTTACTTCATGAAAGGTAAAGTTTGCCTTCGGTTTAAATGTGATCACAGGAAAAGAAAGTATTTCACTCTGTGATTATTTAGGAAGATGACGCTAAGATGGAGAAGCATCAGTAACCAGAACTCGGCCGTGGTTCTGTCTGACTGCCTCTCAGCGTTTGTTGGTCCACTCTTTTTTTTTTTTTCTACGTTGGTTCAGGTCATCAAGGTCCAAACACAGCGTTTCAATCCGGATGAGGTCTGGACTTTGACTGGGCCATTGCAGCACTATTATTCTTTTCTTTTTCAGCCATTGTGTTTTAGATCTGCTGCTGTGTTTTGGGTCATTGTTCTGTTAATGACCCAGTTTGGACCAAGCTTTAGCTGTTGGACAGATGGACTCTCTAGGATACTTTGATGAACAGAGGAGATCCCAGGTTCCCAGGTTCTGTGACTGCAGAACAGGCCCAAATCATCACCCCTCCACCACCGTGCTTGACGAGGTGGTATGAGGTGTTTGTGCTGAAAGTTCTTTACAAGTTCATTAAAACAATCAGGAAGCAGCAGGAAAAAATGAAGACATAAAAAACAATTTAGTAAAATTTGACTAGAAACAAGGAGACAGAAGAAGCTCAGACCTTCTGGGCCTCGTCTGTTTTGACTCTGCAGTGTGAATATCAGGAGGCAGGTTATTCTAGAGGTAGAATTCAAAAGGATTTTCACCTTGATAATCTTTCTGTTTCTGAAATGATGAACTTTATATAACCTTTCCCAGGTTGATGAGCAGCAACCGTTGCTTCTCTAAGGTCATTGCTGATATCTTTCCACCCTGACATTGTGCTAACACACAACTGGATGCTCCAGATCAGCAAACTGCTGATTTTATAGACAAGTCTCACAGATGATGATCAGTTAATCAGTGATCGGATCATCAGAACCTCTTACATGCTGTGGCAGCAGATAGGGTGTACTTAGTTTTGGCTTCATTTGTGGGTAAGTCGGATTTAAACAACACGGACTTTGATGTGAATAGGTTGGTCCTGGTCCCCCCCAGATGTATTTATTTATATATTACTTATTAATATGAAAGTTTGGATCTACATTGTTGACCCGATGAAACGGAGCGTCCTGTCCTGCATGCTGTGGAACCGAAAACAGATCCCAGAACCGGCTGGAACAGACGTTATGGAAAAACATCATGTTGACATTTGTTTGTTTATCCGTGCGCCGGTGTTCCTCCGAGCCGGTCACATGGACCTTGTTTGTCTCGGTCCAGCCCAGCGGCTCCGTTCAAGGAGACGCCGAGCCCACTGGGACATGAGACACATGCAGCTCCAGGTGGGGGGGGGGTTTCTGTGAAAAGATCCCAGGCCGGCCAGCGGGCAGGAATGTTTGCTCCCGTTGGTGGAGAGGGATCAGGTGTCACCAGCTGTAGGGGCTCATATAAAGGACAGAGCTGCGAGCATGGACCAGAATAGAAACCAACACTTCCAGAGAACTGCTCGCACAAGAAGAAAAGTCTTCCAGTCCACTCTCTGTTTTCAGAAAGATCTTTAAGCTTTCTGTTTGAGCAACACCTTTCCACCATGGACCTCCAGAGAACAGGATCGATGGTCCGGCCACCCAGCCCCATGGACAGCCTAGAGAAGCAACTGAGCTGTCCCATCTGCCTGGACATGTTCACCAAGCCCGTGGTGATCCTGCCCTGCCAGCACAACTTGTGCCGCAGCTGTGCCAGCGACCTCTACGACTCCCGCAACCCATACCGCTTCTCCGGAGGCGTCTTTCGCTGCCCCACCTGCCGCTTTGAGGTCGTCCTTGACCGACACGGTGTTCACGGCCTCCAGCGCAACCTGCTGGTGGAAAACATCATCGACATCTACAAACAGCAACAGGAAGGGAAGAGCGACAACACAGAGACCCTGAAGTCCAAGGAATCCAAAGAGCCGATGTGTCAGGAGCACGAAGACGAGAGGATCAACATCTACTGCGTGAGCTGCCAGGTCCCCACCTGCTCCATGTGCAAAGTATTTGGCCAGCACAAAGACTGCGAGGTGGCACCTTTAGCATCCATCTACCAGACCCAGAAAGGAGAACTGAGCAATGCCATCGACACGCTGGTGGCCAGTAACAGCCGTCTGCAGGTTCTGCTGAACCAGATGGAGGACGCCTGCCGTGCCGTGCAGGAAAACTCTCAGCGGGCCAAACAAGGCCTGGCTGAGCGATTTGATCTCCTGTACGCTGTCCTAGAAGAACGAAAGGCCATTCTGCTGGATCAGATCGGGAAGGAGCAGGACGAGAAGGTCGCGGCTCTGCGGGCCCTCGCTCAGAGGTACGGGGAGCGCCTGCAGGCCACCTCCGAGCTGACGGATACGGCCGTGAGGGCCCTGGAGCAGAGCGGAGCCGCCGAGTTTCTTCTGGCCTCCAAGGGCCTCATCACAAAGACTAAAGACGCTGCCAAGGCCTCGCTGGGCGAAGAGCGGCCAGAGCCGGGCTTCGAGAAGATGGACCACTTCACTCTGTCCACAGAACACGTGGAGGCTGTTCTCTCTAAAATGGACTTTGGAGCTGCAGATGATGAAGACTTTGCAGATGCTGAGGAGGAAGAGGAGGAAGAATAAGTTAGATATGTGCATTAGAAGGACTGAAACAGGAATGTTGACCACAAAGATGAAGGTCAGGGAGGGCTCCTCTCAGTGCAATATTTAACTCTAACGTCATTCATTGTTTTCTTAACTTCTTTTTATACTTTTCTATTTTACATCCAGTTCAGTGAAAAAGTTTAGAGTTGAAATGTTTGAAGTTGTAGCTTCTGGAAAGATTTTCTCATGATTTGTTCGTTTGATGATTAGCTGATTGTCACCAAGTCTGTCTTTACTGATACTTGAAATAAAGTTCCAGTTTGTCTGTTGGGCTCAGTTCTTGTTCTGTTAGGACACAAAAACAGAACCCGGTGGTTTCTCCTGTAACGCCCGCCCGCTCGCTGCATCAGGCTGCGTTTAAAAAAAGCTCCCAGCGTCCCGTCTGCTTTGCCTTTGCTGGTGAAAAGTCGGAGCTATTCTTAGGCGGTGAGAGGGTGCGAGATGATAGCCGTCCAGGAATAGATGGTGTGCTGCAGGACAGGTCGGGTCCTGTTTCATAAAACTCCCACTCATGGATATCTTGCTCAGCACCTCCGACCTGACTGTGAGGGTCAGAGGACCGAGCTAAGAAAAGCTGAGTCCAGTTGTTCCACAGGTCGTCTCACCGTGGTTATAAATACAGCGAGCAACAAAAAGAGTCTAAAGTGACCTTCTGCTCTGAGGAGGCAGCGTGTTCCCTGCATGCTTCACTTCTTCTAAACAGGAAGTTCACAGTTATAATATTAAACCAAAACATAAAGCAGAAACCCAAACAGTTACAGCCTCGTTTTAGACGATTATTCTCCTCTCGGACATCCACAGCTGTCTCTTCTGGTCCAAATTCTGTTGATACACACCAAACGGTTGCTAGGTGATAAAGCCCAAAGAGCCTCAGCCCTGAGGCGTTTACATGATCGCTGCAGAAGCAGCAGCAGCGAGAAGGTGTCAGCATGTCTGAAGCCAGGGCCACTCAGAAGAACTTCTACGTTTAGCTGATAAAGAGAGCAGCTGTGACCTGAAGCCTGGATGAAAGCACCACTTCACAACTATCAGAGTTTATCCTCAGGAACTCATAAGCACCCAGGCTGACCCAGCTTCCTGAGGTCATACTGAAATGTCTGTCACATGTTTGATTAAAATGTCAGAGTATTGAATTTATTCCCATTTTCTCTGATGCAACTAAAAAGTAACTGCAACCAATCAGAGTCCAGCTGGGAGTCCAACTGCTGCTGTTCTGTTTCTGGCCTCAGAGGTTCTTGAGAGAACATCAGTGAACAACCAGCATCAATTCTTAGTTATGGATTTGTTCAGCTGGTCTCTCAATGCAATTGATCAAATGTTCTCGAGGAGAAGACGGGGAAGGAGAGCCCAACTTGTCCGGACGGGACATTTTTCTCTGGATACACGATGGAGGATTGTGTGTCAGTCGAGGATGTGGAAAATGTGTAAATAATTGGATGTTTGATATCAGGATTTCTGCTTTTTGGAGTCAGCGGTTACCTGGAATATCGAGAAATTCAGAGAATGTCAGCAGCTGTTCTGACCATTATGAGGCTGCCTGGCATGTATGATGAGATCTTCACTCAGACTGAGATGTTACGTGAGCTGAATCACAGACTGGATGAGATCCTTATGCACCACCTTCACCGTTCCCAGAATCATGTTGTTTTGTCAACTTGTTGCTTCTTTGTTCTGAGGTTTTTTTACAATCTCAAACTGTATCCTGCTGAGGATAAAGTGTGAAATATGATTTATTTTCCTCTACTTTCCTAATGTGGTCTCTTTTCTCATCTAACAAGGGCAGCGCCTGTGAGTGGGCAGCAAAGCCTCGGTGACCCGTCCCTTCTTGTCTTGTGTCATGATGTATGTTTGGATGGGTTCTACTGGACTTCTAATGTCCCCTCAGGGATCAATAAAGTATCTTTGAATTGAATAAGGACCAAGGAACCCAGCAGACAGGTCAGGTCAGGAAGATGTGGAGAAGTTTAAACCCTGAATATAAAAGTGTGTCAGTCTGTCACATAAATCCAATAAAACCCGTTTAAAGGGTATGAATAGTTTTCCAGAACACCGTGTATACTGGCTGTTATGGACCAGCGAATACCTTCAGAGAGTTCAGCTGTGGGAGGAGCAACATCAAAGCTAATTTAGCCAAACCAAAGCTCAGACTTTAGCTTTATGTTCCACCCTGTGTTGGTCCTGTTTCACATTCATTTATGGTTCACAGTTTCAAACAAAAGGATTCAAATGTAAATGATGAATTTAAGCCAAACATCATCATTGATCATTGCTGCTGAGCTTTGATTAATGGCTCGCTGAGCAGCTGTGCTTGCATGAGACATGATGTTTGAACGCTGCTTCAGATGCTCACACAGCATCCTCTTCCTGCTTCTGGGAGACGACACGTTCGTTCTCTTTGACCTTTAGACACATGTACTCCATGTGTACCTCATCGACAATAATATGTTTTCAACAGAGAGCACCAGACAAAGGGCCTACAGCCTGGTGGCGCAGGCGTACACCTCCATCACAGCAGAAGATTTGGCTGCCTTCGTTGGATACTCTGTGGAAGAGGCGGTGAAGGGTGAGACTTTCTTAACTGCTACACTGGAGTGAATTATTAGAGCTGCTTTTTACCCAGTTGTTTTTATTTGCTGATGATGTTTTCTTCTTTGGTCCAAGGTGTGGTGAGTCAAGGCTGGCAGGCAGACCCTGCAACCAGGATGGTAATGCCCAAGAAGCCAGGTAGGTGGCAGTGTTGCCCCAATAAATCACCTAGTTCTCCTCTGGCTCTTGTTCACACATTTTGAATTAGGAATCATTTTAAGGTGGATGAAAACATCTTTCCTATTGCTAGAATCTTGTAAAATGATGAATTTATCTACAATTACATTTTTAAGGAAAATGTAGATAAGAAAACATTTGAAATGTTTGTTAAAAGGTGGAAAATGTAACTCTGACTCTGCAGCAGACTTAGGAAAAGTGGTCATTCTGTCCTCCAGCAGCCTGAGTCTATAGCAGCATAACTACAGAGATAGTTCAGGATAAACTAAGCCACTCTAACTATAAGCTTTATCAAAAAGGAAAGTTTGGGTCTAAACTGGGAGCTGGTTCCACTGGCTTGATAACTGAAATTAAGATGCACCAGAACATCAGAATTCCCAGGATCTGAATGTGCACCAAAACTCCTCCGGGTCAGCTGATTCCCTCTGGGTAGGTAGCTGCTTTTAACAGTGAGGGAATCTGTGGAGCATGTAGTCTGCAGAAGATCATTTCTTCCTGTAAACAAACCTCAAGCCTCCTCCTCCCTGTTCTGACCTGAACCATCTGCTGCTCTCAGCCCAGTTGGTTTGTGAAGCCACCCTCCCTGACGCTGTGGTACCGGCCCACAGGGTCTGCAGGTAGTGTTGTTGAAGAGGTCAAAGGGAAGTGTTTAGCTTGAGAGCTGAGCAGAAACACGTGGGCCAGAGCGGCGGAGTTAAAATCAGTGCAGTGTAAGATGATCGATATCATTTGGTGAAATGAGGAATCCCCCCTGACTCAACTCCTTCTCTCCACAGATCTTCCCCCGGTCTCGCTGGTTCCAAACGAGCAGCAGTTGGCCCGACTCACCGACTACGTGGCTTTCCTGGAGAACTGATATTCTGCCTGTCTGAAGGCTTGTCACCTGTCTGGTGCTGAAGGAGGAGAGCCGGGATAAGACTGTGTTCCTCCTGATGAAGATGCACCATAAACAGCTTGCATGACACATGTTGGGTTTAACCCGAGACCCGGATTGTACCATTAAAACCTGGCCCCACTCAGACTGTGATGATGTTTTGTTGAATTGTAAATGAGTCTGATTATTGTGTACATGTACAGCATAAAGTCCGGTCGGTCATTCATCTCCAGACCTTCATAAATATGTTGCTGTTTGTAATGATTCTGGTTTAGTTCCCATCTAGTCATCAGGGGCATAAATGTCAGGTTAATGAGATGATTTTACAGCAAACACCTTCAGGAACATAGAAAACAGCTCACAAATATACATACACCTCATTTCTATTTGGATAACTGTCTCTTAGCAAGCTGCATCTGGACCACAGCCTTTCTGTATCCATCAACAAGCTTCTGGCTGATATCGGACCGCTCTGCTTGACAGAACTGGTAAAGTTCATTTAAACTGGTTGGTTTTCTAGAGCCGAAAGACCAGATAGATCGATAGAAATTTGTCGTGGACAACGTGCTACAATAAAAACTGCCTCCATAATTATATATTCCATATTACACATTTAGTCCACAGAAAATGTAGATATCGCTCAGTTGCTCAATGGAACTCATTCCAAACAACAAACTACAGCATAACCTGACGGTGATGAATTCTATATGCTTACCTTATTTAATAATCTGATGGAGGTGGCGACCAGTGAATATTTGAATCTATTGAGTCTGCAGGTGCTGTCTCTGCACCGTGAGCCGGATCAGACCGTGCTGTGTGAGCAAGTCTGAAGACATCGGTCCTCCCTGTGACCCTCACGGCAATCTGAACCAGACGTTTGAGTTTTGCTTTTAGATTGCCGTACCACGCTGACATGCCACACCTCATAATACTGTCCAGTAGAGCCTGATAGAACAAAAACATCAGCTTCTGGTTGACCCTGAAGACCCTGAGTCTTCATAGAAAATACAGTCTGCTGTAGAGCAACACAGGTTGACCAGTTTCTCAGCTGGACAGATTATCTAGGTGAACATCTAGATGGTTGGAAGAACAGACCTAGTTGATCTTTTGATCAGGAATTAATGGCGGGGAGTTGTCACCTATAAACGTGGGATCTTCAGTTTTCTTGACATTAATAAGGAGGTGGTGGTCGTCACGCCACTGAACACTGACCAGAGAGTTGTCTGCATTTAAAAACATGATTCCCAGGACTGCTGCTAAAAGAACAGGTGAACTAACAACCTTGAGGTGCCCCAGAGCTGATAGACCTCGGCTCTGAGCGTCTAACAAGCTGTGATCTGATAGTTAAAAAAGAATAAAACCATTTTAATAGTTAAATGTTTGACATTCATCATTTCTTCATGAGCAGGTGAGGCTGCAAGTTGCAGGGTTGAAGTCAGAGCTTTGAGAAGGACACTCCAGAAGCTTGACGTTAGCCTTCTTTATACTTTCCAGAACCAGACTGGATCTGTGTTTGGATCATTGTCCTGCTGGAACACCCAACTGGGCCCAGTTTCATGGGTTTCATCCATGTAGCTGATGGTTGGAGGTTGAAGAATCTGGGGATGGTCCTCCTCCTCCATCGTCTGATCCATTTTTTCCAATGCACCAGTGGCAGCCAGACAGCCCCTCAGCATGATGCTACCCCTACCATGCCTGAGAGCTGTGTTCATCAGCTTGAGATTATTCCTCCAAGCATGAGTGCATCTGGCTGCCATCTGCAGATGTTTGGCGTGACTCAGATGGAAACCATTAATGTTTTTGACTTTCAGCTCCTCACTTCCTCTTTCTGGATCTTCTGTACTTTTGTTTGACGTTGCTGCTTCCATCAGCATGATGTAGAGAAACAGTAACGGACACCTTGGTTGAGGAACATTGGCACGAAACGAGAGTAAGACATGAAATGGGTGAAGGCAAAATGACATTTATTTGTATTGTAAATTTTCTAAAAATGAAAGCAAATATATTTGTAAAGTAAAACAACAGTGTTGCCTAAATTGCTCCACAATAAATCCACAAAACAGACAAAAACATTTCAAAGACAACAAAAAAAAAAGATAAAAACGGAAAAATAGAATCAAATGTTAAAAACATGACCAAAATATAAAATCTTGAATACTTTAAACCATTCAAACTTATAGACCATTAAAACCAATTAAAGGTTGGTGATGAAAGATGTTTTCAGCTCAGAGGAGGATGCAGACCTGGCATCGTCATGATGTCTCCTGGGAGCACCTGAACTGGTCACATGACCTCGGAGCTCCAACATCAGAAACGGTGAGAAGCTACTCAAATACAGTCATCTTATTCAATTAGAATATGTGTTCCGATGAGGCTCATTGGTCAGATTTGAAAACAAAAATCACCTTTAAGCAGGTATTATTATTATTCTCATTGATGTGATGTAATATTCTACATGTCTTGTTTTCATTGGCTGGAAGCAGAAATCATCATAATTAACAGAAATAAAGGCTTGAAAACATCTGTCTGGGTGGAATTAATCTCAAATTTTCAACAGTATTCTCATTTATTGAATGGTCATAAAATCATTTCAGTAACTAACAGGAAGCGAATGGAGAGATGCCAACACAGACAGGATTCTGTCTCTGGTTCCAGTTAGAAGTCCGGCAGCAGAAATCAGAACCAGCTGCAGACAGCAAGCCAATCTTGAGGTGATTAAAGCGGTGCTAACTGTCTCAGTGTCCTTATTGGTCAGCATGGAGGACAGTTCAGAAATGCTTCTGAGCTGTGAACAATTCTTCACCACAGAGATGATCTTTTTATAAAACACAGTCTGTAGAGATGTTCTGAGGAGCACCAATCACCATCTCTGACTTGCTTTCTGTAGAAAGTTAACTGTCCAGGACGTCTTGAATGCAGATCAGAATGACGCTCACTGCTGTGTAGCCATCCAGACTTAAGAGCTTTGGCCTCTTGGTTATTTTACTGGATCTCAGAGACAGATCCATAATTATTCATATCTGACTAATCTATTGTATGCTTTTTACTGGGCAGCTGGATGGTGGCATGTCTGAAACATGATGGGATTCTACTCATTGTGGTTCTGATATTTGTTTGGACCAGTCGACTCTTATGAAATATGACAGAACTCAGAGCGTCCTCCTGCTGGTGACCATTTTCTGATTTATTTTTGTTTTAAAGACAAAAACCAGGTTTTAGAGCTGACAGCTCATATCAGAGCAGAAGCTTTCACTGCCATGGATCCAGCAGCAAACTTTATAGTCCGAGTCAATTTTACTGGATCTTAAATAAAACAACTATAAACGCCTCATTAATGGACCTTTTTCTTTGTTAGACTTTTAGAGGAAATTAACAGAACATGATGGTGGTCCAGAATTTATTGTATTTTTTATTCAACATAAAGAGGTTCTGCTTTGCTTCTTTAGATGTTTAGATGATGTTGATTTCTTCCAGACATGCTTCAGATTCTGTTACTAAAATAGTTGTGTGTGACCCGGCTGCACCGCAGCCTCCTGACATGCCTGCAGCACCACATGTTTCCAGTCTGGTCTGCGCCGTTTGAAGGGGCTCAGATTGCTGATCTATGTTTAAAAGACAACCCTCTTCTCTGTGTTCAGCTGCAGGAACACAGAAGAACAAAGAGCAGAAGGTCTCAGTTGAATCTGTTGGTTCCCTTTTTTAATGTGATTCAAGTTTGAGTGAAAACAACAGCAGTGATTTATCTGGCTGGTTTGTGTCTTTTGCACATATGTTCTGAAAGAGCAGTGGTCTCTTAATGGTGAGCTTATTGTTCTCAGAGAGTTAAAGAGGCCTCTGCTTCACATTATAACACATTCCAGCGACATGATGTCACAGAGGTGAAGTTCAGCTGGGTTGGTTGCTTTCAGATCAGTGCCTCTGCTTCCAGCTGCAGAGCAAAGATCTAATCCTTAACGATGGGTAACGTCTGAATAAGAGTCCACAAAACCACAGAAACCCACATAAGCACTTTTTATACAGCACTAACAGATGCTGCCATCCAGCTCTGATCATTTAGGAAAACCTCTTTTTCTCTTCCTTGAAATGAGATTTGTTCAAAAATCTAATTTTTCAGAAACTCAACTCAAATATATTTTGAAGGTCGAAGGAAAACGGCTGGTCTGACCATCTCTAGTGGAGTTCAATTGTTGCCTCCCCCTGTTCTGTGTCGAGTTTCCATTTGCTCCCTGAGTATTTGGTGAATTTCTCCTGATGCCTGAGGTTTTTACTGCGATCTGAATAATCCACGTTGGGTTAATTCATCAACTCAAGTGGTTGAGAGAGCAGCTCTGAGGGCTCAGAGTAGAGCTTCACATCCAAAGGAGTCAAACTGAGGTAGAATGGCCTAGTCAAAGTCCAGTTATAACCTGAAAATCTGTGGCAAGACTTGAAAACTGATGTTCATAGATGTTCTCCATCCATCTGACTGAACTTGAGATGTTTTGCAAAGATGAATGGAGAAACCATCAGTCTGTAGATGTTTAAAGCTTATAGAGTCAAACCCCCAAAGATCTGCAGCTGGACCTGCAGCCAGAGGTGGTTCTATAAAGTTCTGACTCAGATGGGCAGAAAACATCAGCACACTTTTTTGTTTAGATTTCAGTTTTTCATCAAAAATTTTATGTGGTCTGTCACATAAAATCCTAATAAGAAACAAAGAAGTTTGGTTGGTACCATGCCAGTTCAGCAGAAAAAAATACTTCTGCAGGGATTCTTCTGGTCTGTAAATAAGGAAAGGACTGAGCCAGCAGGGGGCACTATTCCCCGGCGGGTAAATGGGTTTCTCATGTCCGACACAATATGTATGATAAATTACTTCACATAAATGCGTAGAACATCATCAAAAGTAACTGCGTTTCACCATGTTTTCATTTAGAGAGATGGAGGCAGAGGCGCAATTAAAACGAGGACAGGAGCTCCCTCAGGTCCACAGAAAACACATGTTCATTTGAACTGATGAGTCATGAGCATGAGACCAGGAGGAAGACTCCAGGAGGATGTGGGAGACTGTGAAATAGACAGGAAAGATGGGAAGAAGATGTGAAACCAGAGGAGTAGTAGTAGACCAGAGGGAAGACACACTGGAAAAGAACATTTAGGCTTTTGGTCCAAAGCTAATTTAAAACATCTGCATTTAAAAAGAAACAAACAAACTGAACATAAGAGACCAAAGTTTATCTTTAAGTCAAACCCAAGCGGTTCTGTCCTTAAAGGACTGTTTGTTTCAGTCGCTCATCTACAAGTAAAACATCTTTGCAGCTTTACCAGATTGTTCAGGTTCAAGCCCTGAAAACCTGAGAAGAACCTGCAGAAACTATAAAACTGCAGCTTTCATTCAGGACATTGTGTGTGTGAGCGCCGAGGAAATTAAAGGAAGGAAACGGCAAAGATACACAAACGCCTGTTTTCATTTTATTCAGTTAAAGTTGACTTTAATTTGGAGTTAAATCTAAAATACCAGCAAACTTTCTCAACTTTAGCCAGATTCACGGTTATATGATACTTCTAGGAGCTCTGAGGAGCAACACACACACACACACACACACACACACACACACACACACACACACACACACATTTAGTGTTTACATATCCTCATAGGGACCTTCCATTGACTTCCATTTATTGCTATAGCCTAACCCTGACCCATTTCTCCTTGTGTGGACTGGGCAAAATGTCCACACCATGCGGGTGTTCCATCAAGGAATAGAATCTGTGGAGACACTAAAGATTAGGGTGATGGTGAGGGAGTCTTCCAACCTCAAAGGCTTGGAGTTCATCACCAAAACTCCTAAATACCAGCAGAGGTATGCAGAAAGCTTATAGAGAGGCGTGATCGGGAGGAATGGCCTCCCCGATCTGAATCCGAGTGGTGTTTCATTATTGGACTTCTGTGCTAGTCACAGATTGTCCATAATGAACACCATGTTCAAACATAAGGGTGTCCATCAGTGCAGTTGGCACCAGGACACCCTAGGCAGGAGGTCGATGATTGACTTTGTTGTCGTATCATCAGACCTTCGGCCGCATGTTTTGGACACTCGGGTGAAGAGAGGGGCTGAGCTGTCCACTGATCACCACCTGGTGGTGAGTTGGATCCGCTGGAGGAGGAGAAAGCCGGACAGACTTGGTAGGCCCAAGCGCATAGTGAGGGTCTGCTGGGAACGCCTGGCGGAGCCCTCGGCCAGGGATGTATTCAACTCTCACCTCCGGGAGAGCTTTGACCAGATCCCGGGGGATGTTGGAGACATAGAGTCCGAGTGGACCATGTTCTCCGCATCTATTGTCGATGCTGCTGCCCATAGCTGCGGCCGTAAGGTCTGTGGTGCCTGTCGCGGCGGCAATCCCAGAACCCGGTGGTGGACACCGGCAGTAAGGGACGCTGTTAAGCTGAAGAAGGAGTCCTATTGGCTGTGGTTGGCTTGTGGGACTCCTGAGGCGGCTGACGGGTACCGTGAGGCCAAGCGTGCTGCGGCCTGGGCTGTGGCAGAGGCAAAAACTCGGACCTAGGAGGAGTTCGGTGAGGCCATAGAGAAGGACTACCTGCTGGCCCCATCTAGCCAAGACCTACAGCATGCACTGTGGCGGTTCGCAGCCGAGTTTGAAGCGGCTGGGATGAAGATCAGCTCCTCCAAGTCCGAGGCCATGGTACTCAACCGGAAAAGGGTGGCTTGTCCTCTTCAGGTTGGAGGGGAGTTCCTGCCTCAAGTGGAGGAGTTTAAGTATCTCGGGGTCTTGTTCACAAGTGAGGGAAGAATGGAGCGGGAGATCGACAGATGGATCGGTGCGGCTGCCACAGTAATGGGGGCACTGTGCCGGCCCGTTGTGGTGAAGAGAGAGCTGAGCCGAAAAGCAAAGCTCTCGATTTAACGGTCGGTCTACGTTCCTACCCTCACCTATGGCCATGAACTTTGGGTCATGACCGACAGAACGAGATCCCGGATACAAGCGGCTGAAATGAGCTTCCTCCGTAGGGTGGCCGGGCACTCCCTTAGAGATAGGGTGAGGAGCTCGGCCATCCGGGAGGAGCTCGGAGTAGAACTGCTGCTCCTCCACATCGAGAGGAGCCAGTTGAGGTGGCTCGGGCATCTATACCGGACGCCTCCTGGACGCCTTCCTCGGGAGGTGTTCCAGGCACGTCCCACCGGGAGGAGGCCCAGGGGACGGCCCAGGACACGCTGGAGGGACTATGTCTCTCGGTTGGCCTGGGAACGCCTTGGGCTCCCTTCCTGTTTTGTTGAAGTTGCTGAGCTCGTTGGTGCTAAGTAAGGATGGGCACATGTTGCATCAATAACAGATTTATAACCAATTTCTGACCTTTTGAACTTAATCTAATCCAGTCATGAAGTGCCTAAAGATTTCCACCCCCTGGTGCAGCCAGAGCAGGGGACGGAGACAAACAAAGCAGGGAGAAGGAGAATCATCCCTCTTACTAAGTCTGTCCTGCATGTTTTTCAGGGTTTTCTCTACCTTAGCACACCGACCTGAATGAGTCAGTCCTCTGGAGACACTGATGGTCTTTGAGAAAATAATTTAAAACATCTGAAGGTTTGTTGCAACAGAAAAACCTTAAATCATGCAGGACTGAGGAGCTCTGAGCAGCAGACAGCAGGACAACATGAATCATGAACATGTGAAAGATAAACAACATGGTCTGGTGATGACATCACATGAAAACATCATTTTCTGCCAGACCACCTGCTGAACGTGTGATATATAGCGTTTATATATAGAGTGTTTTGAATAATTAACTTTAATATTTGAGTAGGTCCTTTAACATGCTATCCTTAGCATTCCCGTGCCCTAATGCTTGGCTGATGCTGCAGGGCATTATATTGTATAATGTAATGCTCTGCAGCATCAGCCAATTATATTCACTCTCTGAAATATCAGATTTAGTTTCCATTGCTGCAGTCTGGGGAACCATAAAATGCACAAACTTTTATGCTAATTTACATTTTTCTACTGATGAAATTCTTTCAGCTCAATACTGGTGGAACATCAGGAGTATTTTTGTTTATGTGATGAAACATCAAGAAGTGGACCTCTCACAGAAAAATGCTTGGTTTCTGACCCAAACAAAGTGGACCTTAAGCTCATTTAAGTATAACAACACAAAACTTTGGAACTTAACCTCAATATTTAACTAATCAGGGAAAGATCATTGGATGTGTACAGGAAGGGAGCTTCCTTCTTGCATTCAATATAAAAATGTAAGTTTTAATGGTAGCTGCTTAACTATACAGCTTATCAGACAGAACCAATACTGTAAAGTGGTTTCATGGTACCAGAGAAGATAAATGTGTGGAAAGAACCCGGTTCTGTGTCCCTTTAAACTGCATGCAAGAGCTCCCAGTTTTAAGAGCAACAGCTGCACAGAATTACAGATGGGACCGTTTGTCTGAATAACATCAACATAAATTTAATGTTTCACGTTTCTGGAATATTCTGCAGGAAAAAAACTGAACAAGAACTGCTGAGCTGCAACAAATTTAGAGTCAAAACAGAAGCCTCCAGGAGAGAGGCTGATGAAGAAATATGAAGAAAACGGACAGACAGAATCCTTTGGTTTTAGACCTTTCAGTAACTGTAACAAATTATGATCCAATACCTACAGAAGAACCAGCACAGACTCAGATACTGAATTTAAAGATTCACATTAAAATCCACCTTTTTTGATATATTCATGCTGATGAGCTAAAGATATGTCACTAGAGTGAATGACCTTAAATGGGCAAAGAGTCCAACTTCATGAGCTGTGATGGTTGGAAGGATGAATCAAAGCAGACCTTCACACTGGAAAAGTTTGAAAAAAAAAGTCTTAAACTCAAAACTCAAGAAAAAGCTACGGTCATCTCCATCACTGCACAATCACAGTCTAAACGACCTCAGATTACACCCACTCCAAACAGAACTGGTCTTTGATCAGCCTGATTTACCAGCAGTGCCTTATACCTCTTAAACTTTGTAACACATTCAATTCAATTCAAAAACCTCCCCAATGAACTTCCTAAACACAGACAGTACATTAAGTGTCCCACAAGGGATAAAAACACTCTGGAACACAGCTGCACAACTTTAAAGGATGCATATCATGCTGTCACCAGGGCTGCTTTGGGACTTTCTGATCACTCTCTGCTCCATCTCATTCCAACCTACAGGCAGAAATTAAACGCTTCCAAACCGGTGGTTCTGACTGTTAAGTGGACCAGTGAGTCCGATGTTACAGGTCTGCTCTGACTGCACAGATTGGACTGTTTTTAAAACTTCAGCCACTGATTTAAACCAACTTACTGAGGTGGTGACATCATACATCAGTTTATGTGAAGACATGTGTGCAGACCAAGACCTTCTGCACATACAATAACAATTAACCTTGGTTCACTGCTCATCTGAGGCAGCTGCGCAGTGATAAGGAAGAGGCTCACAGCAGTGGGATCCAGGCCCTGTATAAGCAGACCAGGAACAAACTGACCAAGCAGATCAAAGCAGCAGAAGCGTCTCCATGTGGGAAGCTAAAGAAAAGCTTCTCACATGGAGACGCTTCTGCTGCTTGGAATGCTTTGAAAAACCTGACTGCCTACAGGAGACCTTCCCCCAACCCTGAGCAGAATCCTCGCCTGGCAAATCAGTTGAATGGCTTCTACTGCAGGTATGAAAAGCAGCAGTTCATACCTCAACCCAACTCCTCCACATCCTATTCAGACACAAATTCATACACCAACCACCTCCCTGCCTGCACTAAGGATCTCAGAGGAAGATGTGTATAGGATCTTTCAGTGCCTGAAAACAATTAAGGTCTCAGGACCTGATAATGTCTCCCCATCATGCCAGAGAGCCTGCGCCAACCAACTGGCCCCCATCTTCACTGAATCCAGAGGTTCTAGAGAGTCTCCAGAACAGAGCCAGCCTTCATTAGTTTCTTGAGCTTTTTAAAGTCCCTGGCTCTGATGCTGATACCCAAGCAGATGATAGCAGAAGAGATCACACTCTCCACAACAGACTTATAGAAGATCTTGCTGCAAACACCGAAAGACCCAAGCTTCCTCAAGAAGTACAGGCTGCTCTGTTCCTTCTTGTAGTCGGCTTCACAGTTGCATCTCTACTCCAGTCGGTTGTCCAGGTGTGTGTTTGATTCTAGTGCTAAGCTATCAGCTTCTTTTGTTAGCTTTAACTGCTAACAAGCTAAGAACACATGCTTGCCTGCTAGGGAATATTTAACCAGAAAGTTGTTAGTTTTCAGTCCAGTAAATGATATGTCCCTAAACATCATTTTACTATGTAAACTAAGTAAACACCATTAAGCCCCATTTCTCCAGAAAGATTTGGCTCTTTCCAAAATATTCCCTTAATAATATTTCTTCAAATATTATTTCAATAAATAAAGGCAGCTAATTAGACACCGTTGAGAATTAGTCATCCAGAAGGTTGGTTTTATTCAGCAGATCATTATTTAAAACATTATTTTATTAAAATAATATTTTATCTGATCTTGCATTGTGAATGGTTGTCTAAAGGTTGCTGATTATTGTCTAAGTTGGTTCTAAGACTAACTTAACTTCATTTCCAGATTCTTCAAGATAATCCTTGGTTCTCAAACATAAACATTTCATGGTAATGTTGCATCACTCTTTTTGGTCATGATTTCTAATCATCTTTAATCAACTTGTTAATATTGTACATAGTCCATTAGTTGTCATTATTCTTTCATTCTGCTTGGTAGTTTAGTTGAATTGTTTTAGCAAAGTAAAGAGTTTGTTGATTGAAATATGTTTGACTTTGAGTTGACTTATTTTTGTTAATAAATTCTTGTATTTTAATAAATTGTGTGAATTTATTCCATATATGTGCAGAGTTTATGCTGTTCAATAATGTCAGAGCTCGTCTCACACCTTTCTATTTTGTCCTAATACCATCACCTTACTGGGCTGGTATTCACAGGACAATCCTTAACAGACCCAAATATTATTTGATAAAATATTAATATTAAATATTAAATAATATTCTCAGATTCATAGTCACAACAACACTGAGGTATTTATACTCCTCCACCATTTCCACCTATTTTCCCATGGTGGAAATAGTGTTTGACCTATTCCTGTTTCTCTTAAAATCTTTAATCATCTCCTTTGTTTTATTCATGTTTAAGATGAGATGATCGACCACAGGTTTCTTCTCTGCCCTGACAGAGCTACGCCGTACAAACCGCAGCCCTGCCCACCTGCTGCATGTGCCAGCCTTGCAGAGGTCTCCCAAGGTGCTAGAGTGACTGTCCACCTTCGCCATGCAACCCTACGCCCTTTAGACCTTCTACACTCCTGTTTATCAGAACGGTTCGCGTAGGAGGTTGTGTCTGGGCAGAGAAAATTAGTTTAGGATAAAACAATGGTAAAAGACTGAAAGTGGTGAGCTACATTGTAGCCACAGCTGCCCTGGGGCAGATTGACACAAGTGAGGCTGCCATACAATCGGCTCCACCGAGCCCTCTGACCACCATCAGCAGGCAAGGCAGGTAAAGTGTCTTGACCAAGGATAAACCGGCAACCTAAATATTATTTAATCCATGGTGTTTGCCTTTGTTTGTTGTTCTAAAAGTCAAACTATTTGAGTGCTAGCATGCTAACTGCTGAGATAATGCTAACAGCTATAGAGCATTTAGTTATGACAAACTTTACTTCAATGAATCATTCAAACACAGATCAGCCTTAATACGACGCCAGCTGAAAATATGGTTTAATGTTTCTCAAACATTTGAAATGAGCTTCACAACAACTGAAGATTAAATTTGGTGTTTAAATGAGACAGCTGTGAGTGTTGTTTGTTTAATTTGCTTCTCTGTGAGAAACTGTAACTCCCCATGAGCAGCCTCTTTAAATGATTCAGTGACAGCTTCATGTCGCCAGGAGTCCTTCAGAGGATAAACGGGCTGTTATCACCAAGCTCAGATTTGGTTCCTCCATGTGATCTTTAACGCTGCCATATATTTAGTAAAAGTCGGCTGCAGAGGTTTTAGCCTCTTGATGAATGAAAATGTTTTGCTCTGGACAGATTTTAACATTAGGGATATCAGAGGGAAAGCAACCACAGATCTGTTTACTGGACGTTGGAAACAAAGATCAGAAACGATGATGCTTCTGGTTCTTTTTCCATTTGAAGAAGTATAAAGTTGGTAGAGTTAAACCACAATCGTGGGAGCTCGGCTTCCCTTCCTGGTGGCCTCAAATGGCTTAGGAGGAAAGGGGAGGACTGATGTTTTACTGCTGCAGCAGCACACATGCTTCTCCTGATGACTCACACTGTTGGCTATCTGTCTCTCCACAGCAGCCTTAAAAGTCGGGGGTTGGTGATGACTTTCATATTGAGCTGCAGAACTATTCTCCTTCTAACCTGAGCTCCCGAGTCACCATAAAAACCACAATGAAACCCTTTTCTTCCCTGTCCCAGGGGCTTCCCAGGCCTCCTCTAAGTGCTGAGCAACTAGTCTGAACTGGTGATCTGAGAGAACAAAAACTTCCAAAACTACTCGATCTTTCCTTCTTCTCGCTTCAACTTATACCGACTTATGAAACAGAACCAATGGTTCTAAGACAAGATGTTGGACAACTCTAATTGGACACATGAAATAGGGCAGAAAATGCTGTGGAAAAGTATTTGGCCCTTGTCTGTTTAAATGTTTCAAATAAATGTTTATTTGAGACAAAGATGAAGATTGCATTTTTTGAATGCTTTTAGGTTTGACAAAAAATCTAAACCAGAAGAAATCTTTAAGGGGGTAAATACTTTTTTCACAGCTCTGTAGTACAGTTTGATCTATTTTGTTCCAATCACTGAAGTGAAACATGAAATGAATTTCAAATTTTTTCACTTAATGGAGATAAAACATTAAAAAAGACACCAGGAACACTTTCTAGTGAACAGCTACGTTCATGTACCTTTCCTTCAGTTTGTTTATGCGGCTTCAATTTACAGCTAAAATTATTTCAGGCCAGAAAAATAAGCTATTTAGATTCGGTTCATTTTAATACAGTCGTTCCAGTCTAATTATAATAATCCACTTCAAAACAGGTTCTGACTGAAGACCAGCTTGATGTTCTTCAGATGAACAGATACTTTGTGGAGCTGGTTGGAGATTTCAAGTTTGTTTGTCTGCTGTTGTTGTTAAACCATTGCTCCTGTTGTCAGTCAGTCATTTTCTACCACTTATTCCATAGTGGGTTGTGGGGAAGCTGGTGCCTATCTCCAGCAGTCTATGGGCAAGAGACAGGACACACCCTGGACAGATTGCCAAGTCCATCGCAGGGCAACACACAAACCACCATGCACACACCTAAGGGCAGTTTAGAGTGACCAATCAGGCATGTCTTTGGACTGTGGGAGGAAGCCAGAGTACGCAGGGAGAACCCACGCATGCACGGGGAGAACATGCAAACTCCATGCAGAAAGACCCCCAGCTGGGAATTGAACCCAGGACCTTCTTACTGCAAGGCAACAGTGCTACCAACTGCGCCACCGTGCAGCCCTGCTCCTGTTGTATTAAATTAAAACCCCATAAACCTTGCCAGCTGCTCTTCATCCTATAAACCCACAGCAAAAGTTTGGTCACTTTGCTGCTCTGCAGCCTACAGCCATGTGTCACACACAAAGCCAAGCTGGAAAGACATCAGCAGTGGCCATCTTACCAGGCTTAAAGGAAATGCAGATTAGTAGCAGTGTGCTGATTCATGTCAGTTGACACCTTCTCCACACATTGGACCTGTCGTGTTGCAGTGTAAGAGACAGAACAGAACACTGGACTTCAGGCATGGGTATTTGTATCAGAAGCGGTGATGCTACTAAACAGAAAAGGCTTTTATAGGAATCCAGATACCAGGGATACTGGGTTGTTTTAATGAAGGTATTGGTGTCCTTTTTTGACACACTTCATACGTCAACAATTTATGGTGGACTTCAAAAGCTCAGAGGCCCCAGTTAGAAGGTTACAGGTTGAAGGTTCCCACATTGAACCAGTATGGCTGCTTGGAAGGGATGAAGGAGAAAGCCGCTTCTCTCTAAAGACAAGATGGCAGAAGATGGTAGCAGGACTTAGGTGAACAAAGCTACTTCTGAATAAATTAATAAGGAAGAATGTCCTTTGGACTCAGGAGACCAAAGCAGAGATGTTAGACCATGATGTGCAGAACCATGATGGAGAAAACCTGACACAGCAGATCAGCCAAAAACACCTCACACCAGCTGTTAGGCAAGGTGGTGGAGGGGGATTGTTTGGGTCCCCTACAGTCACCAAGTGGACCAGCAACTCCTCTGTTTACCAATGTATTCCAGAGTCCATCTTTCCATGAACTGAATCTTGGTCCAAACACTGCAGCTGATCTACAACAGAATAGCTGAAAACGAAAAGAATCAACATTACTTGTTATTTTATTTACTTATGGAGCTTCACCTTCATGGACAGAAACAGCAACTGGTTGGACTGGTGAGTGGTAATCTATGATGAAGAACCATAGAGGCCCTCAGGAGCAGCAATGGCAGGAGGCTCCTGTCAAAAGATCAACCCAGGAGCTCCTTTCCCCACCACAGGAAGATTTCACTCTCACTCCAGTTTGTTATTTGCTGTACTGATTAGTGATTACTAATTCTATTTTATATCATCATATTGTTCCTAATGAGCTGCTGGAAAAGCTGAAGATCTTAAAGAACTGGTGTTTTAAAACTGTTGCTTGATATTATATAGATGGAGAATAAGAATTCAGTGTAAGAACTGAAGCCCAGTAACTCCAGGATGTGTCAGCTTTATTTATACACCAGTATAAACAAGCAGGAGGTCCAGCAGCAAGCTGCACAGCAGTGGGAGCAGCCATGAGGAGCAGAGAAGATCATGTGAACCCTCTGCATTTATGTTTCATTTAGCTGTTTGCTGTGAGATAACCCAGTCGATGCACTGGTTTTAGGTAAATATGCTGGTTTGGGATGAAAAGAAAATCTGAAACATTCCCAGCTTTGGCTGCGTGCTGGATAAATCCACCTCCATCAGTGATCATAAAAACCAAGATGTTCCCTCTGACAGGAAAACATTCCTTCCATCTGAGTCAGAACAACCAAGAGAAGATAATCTTATTTAAAAGGTTCATCTGCTTGCAACAGATTTATCTAATCTCATGTTTCAGATAAGTGGAAGAATGAAACCTGATGAACGTTACCTCTTGCTCGTGGGATGATGCTCACAGTTTGTTTTTAAAAATGCTTTTAATAGTTGAGCTCAGCAGCCAACATCATGATTTAACGTCCTGCAGCTGCAGCTTTTATAAGTTTGACTTTCAGAACAGAGATATTTACTAACTCTGCATCAATCAAATCTATTGTTTTATTCCTGACTCACATCAGCAATGCCACTAAAATAATAATAATCTGCAGAACCTCAAATTCTTCATTTGGCCACACCATAATACTCCCAGATAACCACCAACAGAACGTGACACATGAACCTTATTTCTAGGTTCAGCCTAAAGTAAACAGCAGTCCATCTTTTCAGCTTTGAAGACAGAGTGTAACAGATAAGAAATATTTGAACACATTTGTCTCCTTGAAGAAAGGAAAGGATCACATTAACCATGAGGGAGACCTCAGGGTCTCATCATTGCATTTTGCAGATAGTGTGGTTCTTTTGACATCTTTGAACCATGACCTTCAGAATAAGAGTCTTGCATGTCTGATGCTATAGTTTTTATCCTCCTGGGTGGAGGATTGGATGGGTGGGTGGATGGGTGGGTGGATGGATGGATGGATGGACTAACGGATGGACGGATGGATGGACCGACGGATGGATGGACGGATGGATGGATGGATGGATGCGATCAGTAAAAGTGAAATGGTAACGCTAATGAGCTTCAGTGAGAACATGGCCGTTCTGTGTGCCTAAATTGAGAAAGAAATCATGACAGAGGAAAGTAAGTAAACAGGAAATGTGGAAAACCAAGAAATTCCTTGAGGAGGTTGGAAGAAAATGGACTCAGGCCTGGAGACACGTGTGTTTTATGACTGATTTGTCACCTCACTGTAACCAGAATGAAGGTATGCTCTGTTTAACGCTGCTGAGGTCATTTGTTTTTGTTCCCAGTCTGGTAGGATGGATGGATGGATGGACGGATGGTGGCTCCACGTTTGAAGAGAAACGGTGATTTGCTTTGGCCTTTTCACAGCAAGCTGCTCTCTGTCACTTTCTGAACTTTATGGAAACTCTGATGAAGAGCTGGCAGTTGATGTTCGGCTGGCCAACTGCAGCTGAAATGTCTTTTTAATGGAGTGTCACATCAAAGAAATGGGAACATGACTGAAAAGGTAAATAAGATTAAGTTTTATAAACTGCAAACCTGGACCAAATAAAAAACTCTTTTGTTCAAAGTGACTGGAGAAACATCAGATACTCACATGGCTTGCAGCCTCATGTTCTTCTGGTTTAAGTGTAGAACGTTATGATTTGTATTCATCTGATCTTCACACAAAGACGGGAAGGTGCACTGAGGAACATTTTACTTATAAAGAAGTGGTTGTAAAGAACACAAATGGTCTGATTTGGTCAGATCTTGACGCAGGAGCTTCCTGTCTTTATTTGCAGCTGAGACAATCATCTGACTCTCAGGCTTCATGCTGAGGTCTCAGGAACTCATCAGAAACATGTTTTTAGAGCAGGGTTGATCTCATGCACTGTTTTTCCCTCATCATCATCTGTGAGCTCGAGCTTTGACTCTGAGCTTCGTCATCTTTGGGACTTAGTGTTTTGCTTTATTTTAGGATTTGTCACTTTTTGCTTTTCATGTTTAGTTCATTCCTTAGTTTTCAGATTCCTTGTGATTTTGTGTTCTGTACCAAAGTCCCAGGTTCGAATCTTGGCCCTGGTATTTATATTCTGTTCTGTGTGGTGGTCTATAGTTACATTTGTTTCCTCTAATCGTAGTTCCTGATATCCTGTTTCTTTCTCGCCTCCCGGTTCTCCGCCAGTATTTACTTCGGTTAGTGATGGATTTCTGTGCTCCCTGATCCACCTGGTAGCTTCCCTCCATGTCTCAACTCCTGGTACCCCCCCAGCAGTCTCCTATCTGCTCGTTAACTCAGCTGTCTAGCAGTCAGTTAATCAAACTCCCCAGTAGAAATACTTGATGTTCTCATTCAGGATCAGATCCTCCTGTTACCACCAGTCAGTTTCATTGTGTTCCTCTCATGGTTTATTAATTTGGAATTCCTTTTTTAAGTGAAATTGTTTATTTTCATGAAAACAGGGGAAAAAAACTGTAAGCCAGAACTGTGGCGTAGGCCAGCAGTTTATTTATGGATTAGATTTTTCTTCCTGCCTTTTTTGTAAGAAACGCTCATTTCAATTATAGATGGTTAACAGAAATCATCTTCCCTTGATGTGATCTTGAAAATAAAATATTTTTCAGGCATTAAACAGTTAAAATATTAAATAGGTCTTAAAACATTTTTATTAGGGAATTTAGAATCGTGTGAACATGAAATTCACATGAACTATTAATTAAAGGAAGAACTGAACTGTTGCATATGAGAACAAGGGATAAAAGACAAAAGACTTCAGACATGGCTTTAAGATCCCAAAACCTCTTTGGTAGATATGGTCTGATGTACCTAAACCTGATGTTTTTGTACACTATGCCTACAATGAAATTTATCATTTGGGACGACTGAGCTAGAGCCCAGAACTAAATCTGTGGAGTCACCCGAGGATGGCTGTGGACCTGAGTTTTCCACACATTCTGGTAGCGCTAGTGAACTTATTCAAGATATACTGGAGAAATACTGGAGAGTCAAGATGCAACATACTGATAGGCTCCTATCAAAGAACACTGAATGCTGAAATTCAATGAAAAAGTGCTTCAACCAAACATTAGTTTAAAGGTTTGCACACAGAATAGACTTATTTATTTTTCAGTTGAAATATACAGGATATCTGACACATTATATGTGTCACATATATGTGTTATACGTGGCAACGGGGTTGTTTCTTACAACCGGGAGCAGCTGATTAATATCTCAAAAGCTCAAATAATACTTCAACTACAACCCCAAATCCCTGATGAGTTGAAAAGGAGACGCCATGGATGCAGAGCAGGAGCAAAGAGAAGAGAGGGAAGGAGGAAGTTCAAACCATCTCTTCCGTCGGTTATGATGGGCAATGTGAGATCGTTGGGAAACAAGTTGGATGAACTCCAAGCCCTACAAAGGACCCAGCCAGAGTACCGGGCATGCAGTATTATGTGTTTTACTGAGACATGGCTGCAGGATCATATCCCCGACTCCAGCGTCTCTCTGCCGGGCTTTTTAACCATACGAGCAGACAGAGATTTAAAGAGGAGCAGCAAATGTAAAGGAGGTGGACTGGCAGTACTTGTGAACAACAGATGGTGTAATCCAGGACATGTAACTGTGAAGTGTCATCTCTGCAGTCCAGATATTGAACTGTTGGCAGTAAGTTTTTGTCCATATTATTTACCCAGAGAGTTCACCAGTGTTATTTTGGCAACAGTTTACGTTCCACCTTCCACTGTTGCCAACACTGCATGTGATGCCATCAGCTCAGTTGTTGCTAAGCTACAGACACAAAACCCCAATGCTTTCGTCGCAATTTCTGGTGATTTTAACCATGCTTCACTCTCTGCTACACTTCCAACGTTTCAACAGTTTGTCAGCTGCTCTACCAGAGAAAACAAAACATTGGATTTGTTTTATGCAAATGTCAAGGACTCATAAATCTCTACAGCAAGACCTCCTCTAGGCAAATCAGATCACAATCTAGTTTTTCTGTGCTTGAAATATAAGCCCCTTGTTCAGAGGCAACCTGTAATAAAGAGGACTGTGAGAAAATGGTCACAGGAAGCTGAAGAAGCTCTGCAAGGTTGCTTTGAGGCTAAAGACTGGGACGCACTGTGCCAGCCACATGGAGAGGACATCAATGCCATGACTGAGTGTGTAACCGACTATATAAACTTCTGTGTGGATAACATCATCCCCACCAGAACCGTGAGATGCTTCCCCAACAACAAACCTTGGATCACCAGTGACCTGAAGGACCTGCTTAACAAGAAAAAAAGAGCCTTCAGAGAGGGAGACAGAGAATTATTGAGTTTACAGAAGCAACTTAAAGTCAAGATAAGAGACAGCAAGGAGGTGTACAAGAAGAAGCTGGAGAGCAAGCTCCAGCAAAACAATATCAGAGATGTGTGGACAGTGATGAAGATCACAGGCTTCAAGCAGAAGGATGATCAGACCGATGGAGGTCTGGACAGAACCAATGAACTGAACACATTCTTCAATAGGTTCAGTTCAGACAGAAGCTCAGCATCCTCCTCTCCTGCTCACAGCCAAACAGACATCCCACCTTCCTTTGACCCACAGGACCCACAGCTGTCCAGTAACACCTCAAATGTTTTATCTTCCACCTCAGCCCTAGACCCTTCTGCTTCTACATGTTTGCCATCAACCATATCAGAAGATGCTGATGCTTCCCTCTTCCACCTGTGTGTCTCAAGAAGTCAAGTGAAGATGCAACTGGAGAGACTGAATCGGAATAAGGCTGCAGGTCCAGATCATGTCAGCCCTAGAGTCCTGAAGGCCTGTGCAGAGCAGCTCTGTGGGATTCTGTAGCACTTCTTCAACCTTAGCCTGGCCCAGAAGAAGGTTCAGGTGTTGTGGAAGACCTCCTGTCTTGTTCTGGTACCAAAGAAAACTCACCCATCAGTCCTCATTGATAATAGACCTGTTGCCATGACATCTCACATCATGAAGGTCCTAGAGAGACTCCTGTTGGCCCACCTGAGTAAGCAAACAGTAAACTATCAGGACCTCCTTCAGTTTGCTTATCGCTGTGGAGTTGGAGTTGAAGATGCCATCATACACCTGCTTCAACAAACCCACTGTCATCTGGACAAACCAGTAGCACTGTGAGGATCATGTTCTTTGATTTCTCCAGAACATTTAATACAATCCAACCTGATTTGCTTTGTCAGAAACTCCAGAAGACTCAGGTGGAGGCCTCAACAATCTCTATTCTGAGGTTTTTCTTTGGCCCCTGAATTCTGCATGTTGGGAAAGAAACAATTTAACACAAAGAAAGAAAAAAGTCAGTTGCTCATATTTATTACAAAGTCTACTTCTTTTTTATTAGCCCCATACACAAACTGACAAGTAAACTTCATTAAACCCAGATTAAAAACAAAAATCAGATTGACATTACATTCCGTTTCTAAATAACTGGACTTTATTAAAGGAGGAAATGGATCCAGAAGTGCATTTGACATTTCATTACATGAGAGCAGTTGGTTGCTGGATGATAAACATGGCTGTAAGGAGCTGTGTGAACATTGCAGTGAAATAACTAAAAAGCAAATGACTCCACAAGGACTGAGTCTGACAACACTTTAAACCACTGGGACAGTTTAACGTTAAAGTCTGGCTTTTACAGATTAATTACTCATCTTTGTCCAAGTAATTCATATGTTTAATTCTAAAAACTCTTAGAAAACATGAAACCGTGTTTTACATTATGGTTCCAGACACAAACTGCTGTATTTATTCAACTCAGACATTTAGCACCAGTAGATTCAACTTTTCACACAGCAAACTATCTTCCTTCTTTCCTGTTGTGAAAGAGACTACTTAAGGAAGTTTTGGGGGTAAAGTTCATGTCTGTTGAGTCCAGTGCAGCCACCATTGCTTCAGCAAGGCATCCTTACAGTGTGGCCATTTTGGATGGTTCTCCAAACAGAGGTAAAGCTGGCCACTTTCTATGTTCTCAGTGTGGCAATTATTCCTTGGTTGACTGATGCTGGAGAGAACGGGAGAAGAAAAACACAATTATTCCGTCAGCCTGCATTTAAATGGAAGATTTCTGCTCTGTGCGACAGTGGAGGAGATGGTAGATTGATTACTATCAAAGCATTCTTCTTTCATATTTATCTTGACCAGGCCTGGTCCAAATGAACACAAACATTGTGCACACATTTCTGTTGAATTTGCACCTCTTGTCTACACACCAAAGGAGGTTATCAGGAGATTTAAAAAAAATGCAGTATCCATATAAACTTTGTCAACCTGGCTGTGTGCAATAGAACCACGCCAGGCTGTTTTTTTGTCTTATCTGTGTCCAGTAAGCTGAAACAAGTCAGAACTGATAAAAAAATGTTAAATGTGTTTATTTACAAGATTTCTCCAAGTTTAAGACTTTTTAACCTCTTTCCATCAGTTCCACCTGTGGCTTCAGTTCGCTTTGGTTTTGTAGCTTAATGCCTGTGAACATTAAAGCCCAATGAGCCACTGTACGATTTTGGGTTAGACTTTATTCGAATCCCATCTCATCTTTCCTCCCCTTTCTAAGTCTTAACCCCCTGCCGTTAACCCCAGGTTCATCTTTAAGGCACTCTGTTTCCGCGGTGCAGCGGGGGAATGGCTAAGGCCCACCTGACCTCTCCACTTTAAAACTAACACTTAAAGATTAGTTATGAGCTGCGCTTGCATATTCACACTTAAATTTCAGTACTTTCTTTGTTAAAATATTTTTACATGCCATTAAATCTCTAAAATGCTTTTAAATTGTTAGGTTTGATTAGTTGTTACCATTAATTTAAATGTCTTGTATGTTTCAGTTAATAGTTGATTATTTGTTTAAATACAGCAAAAAGTAACAATATTATTATGAGATTGAACTGAATTTGCAACTTCTCATTAACTTATTTTGGTAATTATTAATAAGTAAGCAGAGATGTAGAAGCTAGTGTTAACACTCATCAGGTCCCTTTAAAGAGCCATAAGCTAAATCCAGAGAGCTGTGCACTAATTACCGAGCAGGATGAAGTAATAAGGCTTTATTGAAAGCATTTTATTACATCATCATTTTCTTTTGACAGATAAAAGACAATCTTAGTGGTTCATTAAATAATGAATGCCAGCTACTGTATTTACTAACATTAGAAGTCTGTTTCAATTTTTGAAACTTCAGGAGATCAAGTAAAATGAAACACATACCTGCTTTTCCGCATGTCTTCATACACTGCTCAAATGTGTCAAAGCGGTTCTGGTTTCCACCACAGCCGCCATACCAGAAGCGGATGCAGCTCTTGCTGGGAGCATCGTAGTGCCACTTCAGAACAAATTTAGCACATTTCCCTTCTTCTTTGGGAAGCTGGCAAATGTCCACAACCACTGGACCGAGGAGGCAAAGAAAAACAACAAATAATACCGTTCAACTTTATAGGTACACTAAATGTTATAAGTTGTACTGTATATATATATATATATATATATATATATACAGTACAGACCAAAGGTTTGGACACACCTTCTCATTCAAAGAGTTTTCTTTATTTTCATGACTATGAATATTGTAGCTTCACACTGAAGGCATCAAAACTATGAATTAACACATGTGGAATTATATACTGAACAAAAAAGTGTGAAACTACTGAAGATATGTCTTATATTCTAGGTTCTTCAAAGTAGCCACCTTTTGCTTTGATTACTGCTCCACACACTCTTGGCATTCTGTTGATGAGCTTCAAGAGGTCGTCACCTGAAATGGTTTTCCAACAGTCTTGAAGGAGTTCCCAGAGATGCTTAGCACTTGTTGGACCTTTTTGCCTTCACTCTGCGGTCCAGCTCACCCCAAACCATCTCGATTGGGTTCAGGTCCGGTGACTGTGGAGGCCAGGTCATCTGGCGCAGCATCCCATCACTCTCCTTCTTGGTCAAATAGACCTTACACAGCCTGGAGGTGTGTTTGGGGTCATTGTCCTGTTGAAAAATAAATGATGGTCCAACTAAACGCAAACCGGATAGAATAACATGCCGCTGCAAGATGCTGTGGTAGCCATGCTGGTTCAGTATGTCTTAAATTTTGAATAAATCCCCAACAGTGTCACCAGCAAAGCAACCCCACACCATCACACCTCCTCCTCCATGCTTCACGGTGGGAACCAGGCATGTAGAGTCCATCCGTTCACCTCTTCTGCGCCGCACAAAGACACGGTGGTTGGAACCAAAGATCTCAAACTTGGACTCATTAGACCAAAGCACAGATTTCCACTGGTTTAATGTCCATTCCTTGTGTTCTTTAGCCCAAACAAGTCTCTTCTGCTTGTTGCCTGTCCTCATCAGTGGTTTCCTAGCAGCTATTTTACCATGAAGGCCTGATTCACACAGTCTCCTCTTAACAGTTGTTCTAGAGATGTGTCTGCAGCTAGAACTCTGTGTGGCATTGACCTGTTCTCTAATCTGAGCTGCTGTTAACCTGCGATTTCTGAGGCTGGTGACTCGGATGAACTTATCGTCCGCAGCAGAAGTGACTCTTGGTCTTCCTTTCCTGGGGCGGTCCTCATGTGAGCCAGTTTCTTTGTAGCGCTTGATGGTTTTTGCGACTGCACTTGGGGACACTTTCAAAGTTTTCCCAATTGTTCGGACTGACTGACCTTCATTTCTTAAAGTAATGATGGCCACTCGTTTTTCTTTACTTAGCTGCTTTTTTCTTGCCATAATACAAATTGTGACAGTCTATTCAGTAGGACTATCAGCTGTGTACTGTATCCACCTCCTGCACAACACAACTGATGGTCCCAACCCCATTTATAAGGCTTGAAATCCCACTTATTAAACCTGACAGAGCACACCTGTGAAGTGAAAACCATTTCAGGTGACTACCTCTTGAAGCTCATCAACAGAATACCAAGAGTGTGTGGAGCAGTAATCAAAGCAAAAGGTGGCTACTTTGAAGAACCTAGAATATAAGACATATTTTCAGTTGTTTCACACTTTTTTGTTCAGTATATAATTCCACATGTGTTAATTCATAGTTTTGATGCCTTCAGTGTGAAGCTACAATATTCATAGTCATGAAAATAAAGAAAACTCTTTGAATGAGAAGGTGTGTCCAAACGTCTGGTCTGTACTATATATATATAGTCAGTCGGCCCCAGGGCAGCTGTGGTGTGTCAGTGTGTGAATGTGTGGATGACTGATTGTAGTGTAAACGCTTTGGGGTCTCTGAGGACTCGATAAAGTGCTATGAAAGTTAAGGTCATTTACCGGATGAACATGGTTTAGTCAAATAAGCCTGTTGTTACCATTTATCTATAATGATTACAGCTGATGAAATAGTATTTTGGGTTACCCCTAACCTCATTTAGGGGTTGTCTTGCAAAAAGAACATTAACATGCACAACTTTAACATTTTTCATAAGTCATTTAGATCAGCAGTAATTTAAGTGAGTATGTTTGCAAAGAATCTGGATGATGTAACTGTAATTTAACATGGAAGACCCATTCCTAAGAGGATGGGTGGTCTGAAAAACTTTGATTTAAACCATGGTTACATGTGGATTTAAAAAACGTTCCTGTTGGATGTGTTAGCTGCATGGCAATGCACCATGCATGTCTGCTTTTATTCCTGTATACTAGAAATAAAACTGATAATATAAGTTCTCACCAGGAGGTGGAAGAATCTCCACTGGTTCAGCTTGTTGCTCCTCTGGTTGAGGTTCTGGGGCTGCAGAAACATCAACCATTAATAAAACAGTAGAAAAATTAAAAGTAAACTTTATTTAACTCACAAAAACTTCTGCCATAATTGTTGATCAGTGCCTTTTAATCAAACAGTTTATTCATCAGCTTCATATGTGAAAGGTGCCACCAGAAAGTAAAATATATTTCTTATTCTCCAAACTGTGATTTTTTGTTTGCCTAAGGCTCATTTAGGCAGACAGATGGATAAATGTCATTCCAATATGCACATACATCTCTAAATCCCAACTTTACAAACGTCAGATACTACAAACTTCCTATGATGACATTGGTGTATAAATTTAAGGAATAAGGGCTATACATACTCTGCAAGAACAGCGTTCCTTTAGCTTACAGGTGTCAAACTCTAGTCCTTGAAGGCCAGCGTCCTGCAACCCCTAGATATGTCTCTCTATCAACACACCTGAATCACATAATTAGGTCATTAGCAGGACTCTGTGGAATGTGAGTGCATGAGGAGGTAGCTCAGTCCTATGATACAGGTGTGTTCAAACAACATCAAAAGGTTGCAGGACACTGGCCCTCAACGACTGGAGCTTGACAATCCCGCTATAGCTTGTTCTTCAAACATATTCAAGGAAGAACTGTTTTCTTGTATGGTGTCCAAGAAATATTATGTGATTGGTCAGAAGTTGGAAATGGGCGTGGTTACAACGCTGACAAAAATATTAAAACTTATTTTAACATACTAATTTTTTTCACACTTGGCCTGGGGGGTGGGGCCTCAGGACAGGGCTGGGGAATCATGACAGGCAGCTCAAACTGGGCTGGACAAAACATTCCCAGTTCAGGAACTTGGGCGATTCTGATAGCTGTTACATGAATGTGTGACCTAAATGGAACTAAACTGAGACGGTTATCCAGTGTATTAATGCTGAAAATTAGTGTTGTGACGTTCACAAATTAATCGATTCTTTTGAACGGCTTCTTACTTTGACCAACAGGACTCGAATCTTAGTGAGAGCCGTTCTTTGTTTTTTACTGCTTTGCTTTCCTATAATGCAACTTTTTCAATTTAATTTATTTTAAATTACGATCTGCTGTTATTTATACTATACTATTTATACTATATGACTGACTTTTATCATCAGAACTTCATGTATGTACTGCTAGGATAGTTAAACTAAAGGAATCCTGGATTCTGGAAACAAAAATTTTATTTGTTATTATTTATAAATGTTAATTTAAAGTAAATGTTTAGATCTGTAACCCTATGTTAAGATGTTGAGATGAATAAATATATGCTAGCTAACAAATTTATCTTATAGTGTTAGTATTTCAGGTAGCAAAGGGTGTTTTTAAGTTGTTGTAATTTGTAGATTTTATCAACATATTTCCTTTCAGACAACCTCTTCAATAAAGAGGGCAGGGCATTTGCATCCTGGAGAAGTACCCTGGTTTGAATCCCACAGCCTGCCTCTCTGGGCCCCTGAGCAAGACCCTAAGGGATGGATTAAATGCAGAGGATAATTTCTCCATTGTGAGATCAATAAAGTCTAAAAAATTATTATTGATTTAGCAGTGATTTAAAGAGTTTTTATTTTCTTAAATTGCATAACAACCTTTGATTGCTAAAGTTACCACAGATATATTTTCTTTGATTTTCTTGTGATTTGTAAGTTTAGCATATTTTAGAAACCTGAAAGAGATGCTGATCTAAATAACTCTATGCTAGCTAAGCTAATGTTTCTTACCTGTTTGATTATGGGGACATAATCTATCGCCACACTTGCAAAGGAAGTCTTTCAAACCCGGAGAAAATCTATTATTCTGCCATTCGATTTATTTCCAATGCCCCGTATAAGACACACCGCTGTCTGTTGCAATCTCCGGTTAATTGGCCTTCATTGCAGTCTCGTCGTAATATTCATTTATAAAACCCTTTTAGTTCTTTCACCTTCTTACTTAAATCAGTTACTGCAACAGGAATACCCCTGAAGATACAGCATTCATTCCTCCCAACGTAGAAAACTTTAATAGGTTTAATAAAACAGTAACTTGCAAATTTGCAAATATGTTCCTTGATTTGCAACATTTTATATTTTCTGAAAAGGTCTTGTATTCAAACAGAAGATGATTAACTTAATCAATCTAATTAAGGGGAGCCTGAAACACTAAAAAACTAATTAGATTAATCATGAATGTGAAGCATCAATAATCAAATATGATAAATCATATATCCTAACATAGGAGAATTGACATTTTACAAAATATATTTGGACAAGCATAAATATAAAGTAAGTGTCAGATATTATTTATGTTTAACAGACATTTGTGTTTTTCTTACTATGTTTAAATAGAGCATGCTACAACTTTGGTCTCTGATTTAAAATGCATTCCTCCAGCAAACAACTTACCTGACCTCATGCAGTTTTTCAAGCAAAGTGTCTCCGTGTCGAACCTATTTTCATTGCCTCCACAACCTCCATACCAGAACGCTGTACAGAACCCATTCTTTCTGTCAAAGAACCACTTAGCCTGATAGTCTTTGCACGGCATTCCGGGGTCATAGTCAAGTGAGCACGGGTCTGCCAGGTCATTAACTACAACATGCAAAATAAAAAGCATGGGAAACAGAAAAAAACAGACGTGTGCAGCAGGACAGACAGGGAGAGAGGGTGTTTGTGTTAGGATTGAATATAAAACATGGGAGATACAATGTGTGTTAAAAACCAGGAGGTTAAGCAATTATGCAAGCAGCTTTTTAGACATTCAAAGGCTTCTTTCATACACAGTGTTCCTACAAAAATCACATCTCCAGAATGGTCAGAGCAGCTGCATTATTCAAAATAAAGTCAGTAGAATGAAAGCTGATTGGTTTTGATTTTTTACAAATGAAGTGAAAAGTTAGTTATGATTACATCTGCTAAAAATGTTAGTTTATTTTAGTGATTTAGAATGAGCCTTTTTTGTGGTCCAGGCTATCTACAATAGTGAAACAAATCCCCTCTAGTTATTTTTTTAGTGGTCTTGTTCCACTGGTACAGATTTCTCTAGTTGTTTGTGTTCATCCATGCAATTCATCTTACCAGTTTCTGGTATCTCCACTGGTTTGATGTTTACAGTATTGCTGCCTTGGCTTGCTGCTTCTGTGAGGAAAAAGAAGCAATGAGAAGACCAAGCTAGAATAAAGGAACAAAGTTTTTAAGATTCACTTCATAAAACCGCTGGTATACAAATGAATCACTGGTATGAAATAGTGTTGGACAGTGGATAATAAAGTGTCAGAACTGCTTCTAGTTTGGTTTGATAATTCAAGAATAAGCTAGAGGTGAAAACATGTACAAATTTATTTCCTGTATTGAGCCTAAATCATCTCATTCAAAGTCAGAAAACCCCAAACTCTTAAGAAATCACACCTGCCCTTTTCATTGGTTTTGTAAACAGAAAAGTGATCTGAACTTTTCTGCCATGAAAAGAGGCTTTTGAGTCACATCAACTAAAACAGGAAGACGTTATCATACGGTTAAGCCCAATACTATTCATACACCCTTGCAGATGTACATTTAAACTTATTTTCATTTAATCAAATTCTTCTAATTGCCGAGCACCTTTTAACTTGTTTCCACTGGAATTTTGATGATTTATGTTTGGTGATTAATTCAAAGTTGGAAGGTCTCCTTACCATCACCCTAATCTGTGGGTCCCTCCACAGATCCTCTAACAGATTCAACCCAGGACTCTGGCTTTTATCCTGACCTCCTTTTACAGTCACTACTTGCTACACATCGATGCCCAAGCTTGGCTTTCTAAACCTTTCAGCTGCTTTCTCAGCTGCCTTCTGGTCACTTGTTTTCTTGATGTTTAGATATTTCTCAATTTGGCTCATTAAAAATAAATGAAAATAACTAACACTACAAGCCTAGATGCAACGAGAAGTAAAATGTGTTAAAGATTATAATGTATGGCCCTTAACCTGAGGAGAAAATATATACAGTGTTGTTCAGATAAATTGTGAAGCATTATACTAAGCAACGAGAAGAAATGATCCAGTTTAGACAGTTTTATCATTTTTTGACAAATATACTGTGTACAGATAATGAACAAACATGTATAATAAGGAAATAAATCAAAAAGTGCGCAAGCAGTACAGTAGACTGTATTTCAGTGTGTATTGGTTGAACTTACTGGTTCTGATGACCCCCTTGCGGGTGGAGACAGTCTGACCCTCTGCTGTGTGTGCTGTGACCACAGCATGATATGTTTGAGAGCTTTCTAAGTTGTCCACGGTAATCTCTGTGCCTGAGACATTGGTCTTCACAACCAGGGCGTGATCGTGCAGTCGTGTCAGCACCACCTCAAAGTAGACAAAGAGTTTGGGTTCTGAGTTGCTCCACCATAACTTCAAGCTGCTGGAGGTGACGTTGGAGACGTGCAGCTCTTCTACATCTGAAAAGTAAAAACAAAAAAGGTTTCAGCACAGGAACATGGTTCATTCTGAATAATGGAAGATCTGTCATTCTTAACATGAGATTGTTTATGAGATCATTTAACATCTGACGACAAATGAAAAAAGAACCTCTTTTTGTGTGTTTAATAATAATGCAACAACCAGTCTTACACAAGGAGAACCTGTGGTGATTCAGACTGAAAAATACCCAAAGAAAATCTAAGGAGCCATTTTTAAACAACTCCAGATTCCAAGATCATCAGTTCCAACATACGTTTAGAGATGAGTCAGTACTTTTACTTTGGATTAAGATGCAAACAGTCACCTCCAACCCAGGAGCTGCAAAAGTTGAAATCTGTCAAAAACTGGAAACTGGTGAAACACCAGTGTGACAGTAATGTATGGACTATGCTTAAAAGCTGCATCTATGCCTGAAAATCAGCTGGTTTCAAATAATGCTGCCAGTTCTGAAGAGCAGAGAGGTCACATATCCAGCCAGAATGATGCCTAGAAAATGTATGTGGTTGATGTGCAACCTGCTAAGGTAAATTTTTTTAAGATACCAAAGATCACCTACTGATTGAAAGAATCTGTAATTATTGTTGGATAATCCTGTACAGATTTTCAAAGGCTTAGTATTCTAGACTTTAAAGTAGAGCTGAATGAAGATGGTCCAGGAAACAAAAAACAACCAGTGACAAATTATTGTCACTGTTGGAAATATGTCTGAATATTTTCTGAATGTCACAAAGAATTACGTGACACAGTCTTCAGTTTCACATTGTTTAGCTACAACATTTCTTACCGTGGTGCTTTCTTTCATGAACTGCTTGGTGACTTTCATGGTGTTTATGGGGTTTTCTAGTAAATGAACAAATAAAACCACAGTTATTATAGACATAACCTGAGGTCAGCCCTGCATGCAGAGATTTTCTTTCCAGAACTTACTCCTGATGGTGTGATGGCGGGATGGGGCTTTTTAGTGGCTGGTCACTCTGTGTCCACTGACAGTTTTTAGACAGCTCAGGTCGGGTTTCAACTTAGAAGCAGAGGAAAATATCATAAAAATAATGCTGGTGGAACAGAACTGAATCTATGTGAAATATACCGAAGAATCAAATCAATGATTGGTATTGTCAGAGTTGAACTTACAGCTGATATACTTTGCAAACAGCTGCCCAAACCTCTGTATGTGCTTGTCATAAAAGTGAGAAATGAGGTCAAGGCGCTTAAAGAAGACATCTGATGGTTCGCTCGCCATGCGTGACAGGACGAGAGCATCCCTTGGACCAACTGCTTGACCCACGGCAAAAATCACGAGGAAGTATCCTCTGCATTTGATCTCGCTGGCAATGCGAACCAGCTGCTCCTCTTCCACCTCCACGCTTCCAGTCACAAAGAGCACAATCACCTTCCTGTCACGTTGCTGTGGCGCCTTTTCAAATACCTGCTCCACTGTTGACTCGATGGCCGATGCGAGGGCACGGCCACCCTCCAGCTGCTCTGTCTTCTCCAGCAGGAATCTGACCATATCCTGAGCCGAGGTGTGCTCGGTCAAACCAATGTCCACGTGAATGGGATAACCAGTTTTGTTGTGGATGAATTCATAAGGAGCTTGCTGGACGACAGACACTCTTGCGTGATGAACGGATGTCATAGGATCTGAAGACACATGAAGAGCTTCTATGATGTGAGCTATGTATCGTTTAATCTCGATGAAGAAGGATGGGAAAGTCGACTCAGAGCTGTCTATGACGAACGCCATGTCGATGTCCACATCAGAGGTCAATGACCTCCGATCTCGGCTGATTGATGGGGGAAAATAATCACAAATCTGATCTGGAGAGCAGAAATCTATAAAAGAAAAAAATATTCTTCTTAATACAAATGATATTGTTACACTGAAGAGATTTAGCTTTTTAACTGAAAGCATGAAGCTTTCTAAAAAACATTTTTATTTCAGTCGCATGTTTGTAAAAATATCATTGCTGGTTATATTGATAGTGATGAAATTGCAAACAGAGGAGTTGTTTTTTTCTAAAAACATGCAGTCAAGGTGTTCAGATTTATTTCTCAGAACTGAAAACATTTTAAAAGTGCAAGAAAAGTCTTTAAAACCTACAAAAATGACAGAACAAAGTGAAACCACATGTAAAATGCAACCAGACATGCACCAACTATAGGGATGTAAATGATTGGCAAATAGCTGATACGTCTAGGAAAAACACCAGAGGGCATCACAAGTGGAGTCATTGTGCCATCAGGCAGTTACCAGAACATCTGATAGTCAGTCCAAGCAGACGCTGAAGGTCAGCAGATACAAATTTGCTTCATAGACAGACAATATTAACGGCACCTGGTGGGGTTTGCATGAAGCTAGGTAGCCCTTATCTGTGCCCTTAAACATTCTGTCATTCCACACCATGTTGTTAACACTGCGCCTCACACGCTTGTCATAGGTAGAAGCTCCTCCCCTCTCAGCCATCAGGTGTTGATGTACAGGTACATCTCAAAAAATTTGAACATTGCGTAAATGTGCAATATTTTTTGCTAGTCATCTCAGAACGTGAAACTCATATAGTATATATAGAATCATTACACATGAAGTGATATAGTTCAAACCTTTGATTTTTGTAAATATGATGATTATGAATTTCAGATAATGAAAGCCCAAAATTCAGTGTCTCAGAAAATGAGGATACTGTGAAAAAGTTAATTATTGGACACTCATGATGTCACATCCTAATCAGCTGATTAACTCAAAACAGCATGTTTCCAGAGCATCTAAATGGTCTCTTGGTCTGGTTCACTAGGAGACACAACCATGGGGAAGACCGCTGACCAGACAGATGTCCGAAAGACAGTCATCGACAAACTTCACAAGGAGGGTAAGCCACAAAAGATCATTTTTGAAGAAGCTGCTTGTTCATAGAGTTCTGCATCCAAGCATATTAATAGATCCAGTCAAGAATTTGCGGGAGCTTAACAAGGAGTGGAGTGAGGCTGGAGTCGGTGCATCAAGAGCCACCACACACAGATGAATACTAGACATGCACTATAAATGTCACATTCTTTGTGTCAAGCCAGTCCTTCACCAGAGGCAATGTCAGAAGTGTCTCACCTGGGCTGAGGAGAAAAGAAACTGGACTGTTGCTCAGTGGTCCAAAGTCCTGTTTTAGATGTTTTCAGACTCTGAGACCTTGATTTCATTTGGAAATCAAGGTCTCAGAGTCTGGAGGAAGAGTGGAAAGGACCAGAATCCACGTTGCTAGAAGTCAAGTGTGAAGTTTCCAAAGTCAGGGATGATTTGGGGTGTCATGTCATCTGCTGGTTCTGGTCTATTGGGTTTTCTGAAGTCCACAGTCAATGCAACCATCTACCAGGAAATTCTAGAGTGCTTCTTGCTTCCTTCAGGCTGTGTGGAAATGATGATGTTATTTTCTGGCAGGTGTTATTTTCTGGCCCACACTGCCAAAAGGTACCAAAAGTTGGTTCAAAGACCATGGTGTGCCTGGTCTTGATTGGCCAGCAAACTGGCCCTGACCTGAACCCCATAGAGAATCTATGGGCTGTTGTCAAGAGGAAGATGAGAGACACCAGAACCAACAAGGTAGATGACCTGAAGGCAGCTATAAAAACCAATCTGGGCTTCCTGAACACCTCAGCAGAACCAAAGGCTGATCTCTATGTCACGGTGCATCGATGCAGTAATTCACACAAGAGGAGGCCCAACCAAGAATCGAGTGCATAGAAATGGGCAGACTTTTCAGAAGCCTGACATTAGTGCTTAAAACATCATTTTGTGATTGGTCTAATGTGATATTCTCATTTTCTGAGACACAGATTTTTTTAGGGGGGGTTCTTTACCTGTAAGCCATAATCATCAAGATTACAAGGAATAAAAGCTTCAGATATTTTACTGTATGTGAAATTAATCTCTATAAAATAATAAAAGTTTCCCTTTTTGAAATGACTGGCAAAAATTATTGACCTTTTATGCAATATTCAACTTTTTTGAGATGTATCTGTAAGTCAGGATGAAACACAAAGTCCAACCAGAAGTACACATGGACTTAGTGAGGTAGCACCAACACCACCAACAAGCTCATTAGTTCAACAAGGCCCAGGTAGCTCTAGTCACTTGTTGACTTTGTACTGACAACGAGATGCATCCCAGATATGATGGATGCAAGTGAATTCAAAGGTGTGAAAGAAAAATTAGAAAAGCTTAACAGAGATTTTAATCAATGGGCTTTTTCAGTTCTGGCCACGTGGATAGATCACCAACCAGTGAAAAGCACTTGTATCAGAGGTTTTTTACCACTTAACAGTTCCTTATATTTGCATTTGGCTTTCATCTTTTCACGCAATTTACCTTTAAAATTAAGCCAAGACTTCTATTGATAATTTTCTGTCATATTGTTGTTAGAGGACATTTTCTGTGTAGGCAAATAATTAGATGCTTAAAATGACGTTCTCTGTCTGTCTTATAATTTTTGTCTAAAGGCTAGTTTTTTCCAAATAAAATGCAAAGAACGTTTATCTTCATGTTTGACATGAAACTTTATGAACCGGAGTATAAACAACTGAATGTCATCTTACCAAAACAGACGTGGCAGCTCAAGATCTTTTGGAAGACTGTTTTGTACTGGGAACTTCCAGAGCCAGGAAGAATAATTACCTGGGCCAATGCTGTGTTGTTAACCTGTTTTACAAGGAAAATTAAAAATAAAAGCAATACACATTTAATGATGGATAAACTAATCTCATCAAGCATTTCTTTAGTTGGGTTGTACCTGTACTGCCTGTCTGAGTTCTGCGTTGTCCCTGTTCACCAAGAGCAAAGTAGCAATGCCAGCATCGTGAAGGCGAAGAGCAGCATTAGTGATTTTCTGAGGCTGCCTAATCCGATCACCAACAAAGAAGATGGCGACTTTTCTCATAAGGAACCCACTGCGAACTCTCTTGAAGGTGTTCTGGGCCACAAAGCTCATGGCTGTTTCCAAACTTGCTTCCTTATTCGACCTTGGTTTTTGCAGTCCCTCAATGTGATCCACCAAGGATCGTTTCTTCATTGCATCAGCAAACCGGACCTCAGTGATTACCTCATTGTTGTACAAGGTCAGAGCAACACGAGCGCCTCTTGGACAGTTACTCTCAGCAATAGTGATGTTTCTGACCAGGAGTGCAGCTGTGTCTCGCATGTTGTTGAAGCCTTGACGGTCAACGTTCTGAGAGACGTCTAGGGCGAAGGCCAGCTCGGTGGGGTAGAGCGGACATTCCTGCTTGCCTAAGAGCATGGACCAAAAGATCTGGTTTACTTCACAGTGGTGGAGAACTTACAAACAGTCAGTTGATGCATATTTGTTCAAATCAACTACTCTTTTATACTTACCAAAACAGCAAGCTAGTGAATAAAAGAAAATAAAACATGGTAAGAAACAGTTTGTACTTTACTCAACAATAATACATTTGGAGATAAAAGACCATTTTGCAAGTCATGAAAACTTACGACAGTTATCTCTGATCTTCTTGACTAGGTCACATTGCTAAAAGGATAAAGAATAAGCTATTACGAAACTAAATATGTCCTAAATAGAAACAGAAATAAGTTGAATTTATTTGAGGAAATGAACACATACCACAACACCCGGTCCTCTTGGTCCTTTGGCTCCCTGTAGGAGCAAAAACACGTGCATTAACACACACCAAAGGATGATCTCACATTCCTTCCAACACAACATTCTGATCATCATCTATAGCTCTGGTTATAGTAAGTTTTTTGTTCCCTCAACTACCAGAGACACTAATAAAAGTAAGAAGTAAAATAAAAATAGACAATAATGCACTGGAGGCTGAGCCAACCATGATGCTACCTGTGGTAGAGTGTACAGCATATTATTGTGAATTATTGAACTAAAACTACTTAAGTTATCTACAGTTTACCTGAAATTTGTCATGTTCTAGAATAAAAGTGGAACAACGGGATGTACTCTAAATACACCATGATACACTGTGGCTAACTGAGCATGCCAACACTTATATTAGCATGCTAATTTTACCCTTAGCATACAATGCTAATGTTCAAGACTACTTGTTATTTTTGTATTTGTTGATGATATCCACAGACAGTAACTTCCCAGACATCTTAAGAGTAATGCTGTTTATTTTTCATCCTGAGCTGCAGGATATGAGATTATTAGTAAAAGGACGTCTAAAACCAAACATAAATCTTTAGTTTGCAAATTTAAACAGTAACCATTTTGTATATTATCAGTTACATAGACATTTAATTTATTAACTTTTGGATTAATAATGTATTTTTGAATTGAACTGAATGTTAAGTATACATTGTATGCATATTTTTGTGCAGAGTAGTGAGATAATTACATTGGCTTGTGTAAAAACCTGGTTTGCATCATAAAGTTTGATGTCAGTGATATGAGACAGGAAAGGTCAAATCCTTCTGTTAGTGTCCTGTTTCCGTTTATTTATGCAACACATAGAATATCTGGCATTTACAGTAATTATGAAGGGCTGAAGCATACAAGTATTCTTTGAACTTCTAGAATAGTTTCCTGTTAAATTGTTTCCAGTGAATTTTCAGTTTGTTTTTCTTCCTGTGCTTTTGTTTCAAACCTGGTGTTAGTTTTTATTGCTTCACAACAGATCTTTGCTTTGACTGTTTTTCTGTAGCTTAGTTTAGGATTTAGGTGTTGATTCATTGTTTTCTGACTTTGCAGTTGCCTTTGTTTTAAATATTTTTTTATTTTTATTAATGCCAATCAAAGACTTTATATTTCACTTTTTAGCATGTTTAAATTTAAATAAAAAATTGTGACACAAAGCTTGTGTCATACATTCAAAATCCAGGTTTAGTCCATCATCACTATGCTGATGTTGAATATATATGTACTATATATATATATATATATATATATATATATATATATATATATATATATATATATACTGTCTGTGGCCCCATATAAATGATATGGGGTATACATCAACTATGGGTATCAAGAACAGTGAAAGGAAAATGCATAGCGCTTGAAATTTAATGTCCTAAATTATGTTGCCTCCATGTGGAGCCCGCGAGGGGACATGGGGGAATTTTTTTCTTTTGCGTTCCCACGCAATACTTTTGCGTTGTCACGCAATACTTTGTGGGATAGTTTCCAAACCAGACAACTGCAAAAATGGAACAAACACTACACCCGTTTTTGAGATTTATTGAATTTTATTTTGAAATCGGCCTTAAATAAAAGGATCTTCAAACAGACTTAAAGACAGTTATTATCCTGTCAAACTACTGAACAATAATACTGCACGAAACCACATCTGTGGCACTTTATTTGCTTATTACTGCTGCATGATGTGTACTTTTTTGCACGCCACATTGGTTTTTATAGTGAGTTGAAAGGTTCTTCTTATCCTAAGCATTTAATCACATTGTTGACTGCGTGTTAACATGAATATGACAAATAAACCATATCAATGGCATATCAGTGCTGTTTGTTCTGTCAGCAGTTTATCAAATGTGCTGCTGTTCCAAAATGCACCGCTTTCTCAAGGTGATTAACAACTTTTGCGAGCGAATGCAGAAGAAAGAAAAAAATCCCCCCATGTCCCCTCGCGGGCTCCGTACATCCAAGTGGTCCTGTCCTGTTGCGATGTTGTTAAAATGACATTGGAATGACAATTGTGATTCAATATATTGAGCAGCCCTACAGAATGTAAACGAAGTTTAGGGTTTAAGGAAGCAGGGTTCATGCCCGGGTTCTTTCACCGTTGCTGTTACGCTGAAATTAGGCCGAGCGTATCGGCCCTTTGACCGGCATCTCCGTGTGGTTTTTATGTCGGCTATTGCGCATGCGCTAAGTCTGTTCCCACTTCCTTTTGCCCTATGACCCTGTGCGACCGCTAACAGTAAAGCTTTCTGAAATCATGTCAGCTTCGAAGGGTTGATATAAACGGCGTCGTATCACGGCGTTCTTCGATAGCTGCTAAGCACAGATCGGGTGACGTCATTCCACCAACGGCGGGCCTGCAGCCATTGCGTCATTTCTGCTGTTGGAGGGCTTAACAAGCAGAAGACACGGAGGTATGGCATCGATCCAGCATGGTAAGAAAACTTCCAATGGCTGGAAATAACCGCACATGAAGCTGGTAGGCCTTCACATTGGGTTATTTGCGCTCACTTTTGAACCTTTAATTTTACTTTAATGCTAGCCGTGCTATTTTTGCCAACCACTCCATGATTTTAGCTTAACATCGACACATACTGATAGTTATTATTGTCATTACTAGCCATTTATAATGAGCAGCAAGGTTACCCTTCCAAACACCTTAAAATCCAATAGCTTTTAAAAGCTTACAAAAAGCCATTTATCCTTAGCCCCCCCACCGCTAAACGCTAATACAAATTCCTGGTGAGAAGCCTGAGATGCTCACATAGGCTCCAGGATAGCCAACTTCTCCGTTCTGTCCAGGTGATCCAATATCTCCAGATACACCCTGGAAAGAGTCAACATTGAAATCAGGATGCTTTCATACACATAATGAAATATAATTAGGAAATATATGTATATTTATTAACTCTTTGTCCACGATTTCCTCTGGGTCCAGGTCCACCTCGGGTGCCAGGGTCTCCAGCTGCGCCCTGAAACGACGACAGACAAGAAAATAGATGCAAACAATCTGCATCACATAAAAATGTTACCTTGGGTAAAAAATGTTTTGCCCTACCTTGGGTCCAGGGAATCCTGGGAAACCATCATCACCCTTGAAAGAAAAGCACATGGTAGGTAATAATTGACTTAATGTCTTCATGAAGCAGTGTGCAGCCAAATAATAAACATAGAAAATTAATTTATCGATAAATTGACCATAGAACGTGAGTGAGAACTATCAATACGTTTTGCCCTAAAAGATCACTTGCCTTTCTTCCTTTTTCACCTTTCGGACCAATTCCATCTCTGCCATCTTGACCCTGAATAGAAAATAGTACAAAACATTGTGACCCACTGGTTGTGGGGATGGTGGATCACTGGGGGTGGTGTGTGACATCCTTTTTTTTTTATTTTCAAGCAATTTCAGTTTTGTTTTAATGAATATGTTTGTTTTTATGAATATGAATAAACTGAATTGAACAAGGCTTAAATTTACCAGATTATGTCCATAGAAAAACTAATCATCATTTATTTGAACAAGCCTAAAACTACACAAAAACTGGCACATTAAGAACAAAAAATGTCACTTCGAAAACCATTGAAAATGGCTTTTATTATCCCATATTTATTTTTACATAAACTGACATTTCTTTATGTGAGAATTTAACTTTAAATAAATGTTTGCTCACCAGATGGCACTACTTCTTTCCTCGCACACAGCAAAATTGAATAGTTTTTATTGTTTTCTGGCAGGTTGTCCTCTTACAAAAATTACTGTGATTTGATTTTCGTTAATAGTGTGTCTGTGTGTGAGTGGGTGTGGTTTCTCAGTGGAGTAATGGAAACATACTGATCTTTATAGGGTTAAAATCCATAAAATATGACATCTTATTCTTAATATTAACATTTTTGTAAACGTTTCAGGATGAAGGAGTTTGTAAAGATTTACTAGATGAAATTAGAAAAATATGAATATATAATATTTTTACAGCCATTTTTGGGAAGCTGACATTTTTTGTCTTCGATTGTTTTTTCTGACACTGCAGAAAAAAAAAGAATTATTTTAGTGAATCATTTTAGCATTTATTTCAATAAAAAAATCAATACTGACGTTTAAACAGTTACAAATCCCAAAATTTGATTAACATTTGAAATTAATATTTCCGGCTAAGTTATTAAAAAGGCTAGCGTATTTAAAGTGGATTTTTTCCACTTTGTTACCATAAAATATTTTTCAGCTGTTTTTTGAGGTCCTCCTAAGATCTAACTCTTTACTAACTGAGAAAAAACCAGAACAACCAGTTTCACCAGTGTGAAGGACCTAAGGAGTAGGTGATACTAGGTAAGATAATGGATTCCTTAAAACAAAAAAACAAATCATTTTCAAAATGTGTTTAACATTTAAAAATGTTTTTTTTTTTCAGTTAAAGAAGTGAAGACAGAGGGTTAAAAAGTAGGTTTATGGAAAGGATTTTATTCTCACAGGCTCTCCGTGGGGGCCAATTGGCCCAGTAACACCGCTGAGTCCTGGATCCCCTGGTTCTCCCTGCAAAGAAACCACGAGAACCAGATACAGGGAATGAAGAAAAGACAGGAAGTTTTCAAGAAAATGCAAAGTAATAAATCATATGAGAAGTGTTTCTTAGGGCTGCTGATTCCAGTTCTATAGATTTAATCAAGCTAATCGGATTGGGCCTCTTTCCTCCCAGTTCGGATTGATTCCCAGTGTGTTCAGTTGTCTAAAAGAACTTGGCTGACCAAATAGTGTTTATAAATGAAATGAGACACATCACATTCAGTTCGGTTCTGTACCTTGCGACCAAGGGGTCCTCTCCTTCCTTTTTCTCCACCTGGACCCGGGTTACCTCCAGGACCCTAAACAATAAAAGGTCATGGCATTGGATTTAGGATTAGAATGCTACCGTAGATACAGAAAACCAATCTGTTTGGTTCACTGGTTCACTTACTCTTGGCCCAGGGTTCCCATCCTCCCCTTTGGGTCCTCGTGAACCAATTGGTCCAGCTTGACCCTTAAAAAGGACAGAGTAGGTCTTGATTATTTATGTCTGTCTTTTATGTTGTCAGCTAATGATTAATAAATAAAGTCAGTTACAGTTCAGCAAATCTTCTAGTTGGAATCCAATAAAAACACTTTGTCAAGCAGCTACAACTGCCAAGAAAATTGGGATTATTTGATCCCAGAATATCTTTCTGCACGTATTTATATTTGGTATTTATCATTTGGAAAATCCTGTGGAAATAAAGTGACCAGACTCACTCTTGGACCTGCAATACCAGGCTGTCCTGGCAGACCTTTTGCCCCAGTCAACCCGGCTCTTCCCTTCAGTGAAGCAAGAAAATATTATGTTACTGTCAGTGTGAGAGAAACTCAAATATTCACATTTGACATCACAGAAACGGACTTACAGGTGGTCCTGGTGGGCCTCTTCTACCATCAAGTCCCTTAAAACGGTAAGGATACGATTAAGTCTTGGTTAACAAGAAGTCTGGAAACTTTGTGATTTAAAGAGTTGTTTACCGGTCTGCCAAGTTCACCGGGACTTCCTGTCAATCCATCTTCACCAGGAGCTCCCTGACACATGAAAACAGATATCCTAGTCACAAAATTTGTATCAAAATGAAACAATAAGCCAAGAGCTTTTATTCCTTCTCTACAGCAGAAAAAAGATCAGGAAGGCTGTACCGGAGGTCCAGTATCACCACGGTCTCCCTTAGGTCCCGGCCTGTTGTTATCTTCTCCCCTTGTTCCCTGATGAAAGGTGACACAATTACCTGAGTTTTAGCTGTAAAATCCTGTTAGGCACAGTTTGTTGGGTAAATCTGAAAAAGCACATTTTCACTGCAGTCTTGGAGACTCAGGAATAAAAATGTAATGAGTGGAATATATGAGGAAGCTCAACCAAACCCTGGAGCTTCACCCACCTGCCTCCCTCTTAACTAATAGGATCATGACATCTCCAGGGGTCTTCAGTATTCTGTCTCTGAACTAACAGCGCCCTGTTAGCCCTCCTACATCAACCACTTGGACTTAAGAAATGTAAACAAGTCAGGGACTGCACCACTTTATTAATATTCACTGTATTCACTTTATCAATCCATTGATCCGTCCGTCCGTTCATCCATCCATCCATCCATTTTTTATAACCCCATCAGCAAGGTGCTTGGTTCTGACTGTATCTCCAGCGTTCAATCAGCAATACGTCCATTACAGGTTGAGACAGAGCAGCACAGAACAAACAACTGTGCATTTAAACACTCTTAGTTTAGGGGTTATTAGAAGTGGCCAACCTAACATGCATGCTTTTTAAAAAAATGGGAGGAACCTGGAGTACAATGTAGCCATTGTAAGGATTGTGATTATTGGTTAATGAACATTTATCAAATTATAATTAAAAATCCTAATTCAGGAAAATAATTTTCTCAACCAAAAGTCATTGCTTACGAATAGAAATCAGAGATGTCCTCTGGTGTTGTGATTATGGCCTCAAAGCCCTTAATAATTACAATTAGTTAATTATGATTAATAATTGGTAATTATTAAACAAAACCATGCTAAATGTCACTGTTTAATCAGCCGCTTCATCAAAGGTGGGGGAACACAAACGCTTCTCTTCATATATGTGAACATTTATTGACCATATAACCCTGATATAATTACTATTCTGGTCCAAAAACCTTCACCTACCTAACAAGCACTATTCTACACAAAGGGGATAAAAATGACTACCTAATAATAATTACAAAAGAAAATATATCCTCGTTGAGTGTCTATGAAGATCAAACCAGCAAACAAAGGGTCATCAAACTCTGAGGCAGGAACTCAGTGGAAAATCTCCAGCAATAAAACTGGTACAAAGGAGTGGTCAGGCGAGGCCCAGACTGCAGCTGCTTTGAATGGAAAACTTTTAAAAGTCCAACTTCTAACTCCTGGCTGATTTGGGATCAGCCGGATAAAAACAAGACTATACGCACCTTGCTGATCGCATCCGCGCTCCGCGATTCAGCCCCACAGCAAATCAAAACAGCTCAGCATAAAACACTTCAATCAGTGTTGCATGCAACAAGTTGATACCTTGAATTAACTACTGGTGATTCTAAAACCCTAACTATGCCTCATCCTGCCCAGACCTCTAAATGCACCTATCCGATTTAATATAAAAAGAACGAAATTACTTTGACGTTGATTTCTTCTCTTCTCTGGTTGACAATTGGTCAGGTCTGAAGGAAAACGAGGGGGGGACCAGAGTGACATGCGTCCGTGATCAACTCAAAAATGTTAAACTTCTCATCCGTCCAAAAAGGGAAAAATATGAGGAACTGTTTAGTCAACTAAATCAACCAGGAGGAAAGTCCGTCTCCTCGGAAGCAAAGCTCTGTGGGTTTTTCACCTGCGCCGGAGTGTTGGTGTGGTCTTCGATCAGTACATGAATCTTCTGATCTTTTTGTATCAGACAGAATTCCAGCTTTCAAGCTCCGGGAATGGCCGTGTGGAGGAAAAGTTCACCTGTGAGCTTTTGTCTTTCCAGATATGCGCCTCTGTTGCGTCGACACCTGAGACACGCTGGAAATGTTGGTTTAAAAGTTTGTTTCTTCAGCTTTATAGCTCTGATAATGTCAGCTTCGATGTCCATCACTGCAACAAAGGCTGGGCTGCACATGTTGAACTGCCAGCCCAGTCGGTCTATCCGACCAAATTGAATGACCCCAACAGCATGATCAGAACATAAGAAGAGTTCAGGACCTTCTAGTTGTCAGGCAACACTGCTAGCAATGGTGCCACATTGCAGCCCAATTTCTAACATAAGTTATGCAAGCAAAGCTCACATGATAAATTTGAACTATTGATACGTACAGGGTCTCCTCTGATTCCCCTTTGTCCTATGTCGCCTGCTTGTCCTTTGGCTCCTTTAGGACCCTAGAAATGAACACACAAACGCAATTGTTTTTTTCATGCACTGTTTTTAAATGCATCAAAAGAAAAATCAGCACAAAGTTTCTTACTCTTCTGCCTGGGTTTCCTCTGTCACCTGCAGGCCCAGCAACTCCACTTTTCCCCTGCCAGCATGTTAAAGACAGCAGTTAAATGAAGCATTGAGCAAAATACAAAAAAGTCAACTGAAAACATGACATTGCAACTGAATTATATTAGATTGTATGAGACAAACTTACGTCTTCTCCATTGATGCCATCAAGTCCAATTTCTCCTAATTCACCCTAAAACAAAGCAATAGTTGTTCAGACCTTTGTAAATGTTACATGACATGCCTGTTATCACTTTAAAAAATACTCTCACCTTTTCCCCTGAGAACCCATGAGAGCCCTAAAAAGAAATGAATGATTTTATTGTTGTAATTTAAATAAAACATATTCATTTAAAGTCAGCCAAAGTAGGCCGAATGGCAAAAAATAATTCAACTATTACCTTGACACCTCTTTGTCCAGGACATCCCTGGAAACCCTGAGTGCCATTAATACCAGGAGGACCTCTTTCTCCCTGTGATTACAGGAAATAAATGTTGGATATATAAACTGTAAGCAAACAAGGTGTAAAAGATCTTGCATGGCTGTACAAGCCATTTAGACTCACTGGTCCCCCCTCGTCACCAGGATGTCCCGGGCTTCCTGGTAATCCTGGACCACCCTGGACAGATCAGGGAAAATCTTAGTTTTCCCAGTAGGACTGAAGTTTTTATCTTTTTTGCGGTTGAATCAAGGTTACCTTAATCCCTGACAGTCCAACTGCCCCTCTGTCTCCTCTGTTTCCAGTACATTTGCATGGAACTCCACAGCACTCCCTCTCTGCAATATTGTCCTAAGGAGAAAAAGAAAGATTTTTCAAGGAGTTTCTAACAAAGATTTACCTCCAGAAATGTCTTGGTAAGATTTTATCTGTACCTACCAGTTCCTCCATAAGTTCATATTCCAGGTCCATGACATTGAGTTTTAAGGGTCTTGTGTACCTAAAGCCACGGCCAAATTCCAAGAGCAAAGCCTCCTCAAACCGTTGCACTCGTTCCAGCCCAACCAGAATGAAGCTATTCACTCCTGTTTTAGAAGTTAAAAAACATTTGCATTCTGATAAAAAAAAAATCTAAAATGGACACTGCAGAGATATAACAACGCTTAATTTTAATAATAATTTCTTTATCCTGGAAGATCTTTGCACCTGACTGACGAAGCTCTTCAACTCGTCTTTTTATGTCAGCGTATGGACCATCCAGACCATCGGTCAGATGAATGATAACCTTTAGGTTGAAAAGGGAAACAAAAATCAGTCTGATTTTCCAACAGTTTCCAAGTCATTTTCAGTTGTTTCAGTAACCAACCTTGATAGTATTGGGCTGTCTGACCCGGAACCGGTTAATGTAGGCTGAGATGGTCTGAGCATTCAAGATGAAGGGGCCCCGACTCCGTAGACCTCTGAAGGCCTCAAACAGCTCATCAGGATTGTCCATGAAGTCGAGCTGGACAGGTGCAGAGGCAGAATCCAAGGCCAGCATGCCTACTTGAATAGAGGGGTTCTGCCCTCCAGAGCAACTGATCGGTGTCATTTTGGAAATTCTTTGTAGAATGGTGTTCATCTTGCTCTGAAGGTTAATTTGACTGCTAAAGATGTTCTGGCCTGACACATCAAAGCCAACTAACACCTCAACATTGCAGGCTGTAAAAAAGCAATTTTGTAGTTTAGATATTTTGATGAATCCCAGATTACTAAAAACATTTAAATTCATATCTAAAAAGCAAATTTTAAGTTTACCAACTCATTGGTAAAGTTAATTAAAACAAAAAGATGTTCCTCTAATGTCTGTGAGTGGTGCTGCTGTTGAGGCGTGGTAAGGCGCATTGTGTCACTTCCTGTTTTCACTGTTGCACTTGGTGGATGGTTCAGTGTATGAAGGCTCTCTCAATTTGATCTGATTCCTATTTGCTGTAACAACTCTGACTTATTCTAACAAATAAGCTCGTTAAAACACATATCTTCTGTTGCTGCACTTAACGTTTAGGGAGCCTTCATGTTTCATACAGTTTTTCTCATGGTAAGGGGTTGCTAGCTTAGCTTTAGCTCCACCATTGCTACCCGTTCTGCTGTTTCTCTCTCTGAGTCTCCTCCTCTCTCCTGCTCTGTGTCAGATGTTCAGTTACTCCTCTGCCTCCTTTAGTGATAATGGTACATGTAATAAATGTAGTATTTTTGTAGCTTTGGAGGCGAGGGTGTCGGAATTGGAGGCCCGGCTCCACGCTGTTGAAAAACCAGCAGATAGCCGAGGCCCCTTAGCCAGCGCGGAGCCATCGAGGGTAGCTCCCCGTAGCTGTCCTCCAGCAGAGCCCGCGCAGCCGGGGCCTCAGGCCGGCTGGGTGACGGTACGTAGAAAGCATAGTCCTAGATCCCAGCCCACAGGTCACCACCAACCTGTCTGTGTTTCTGACAGATTTTTCCCGCTCAGCGACACACCTGCTGAGAAACCAACTCTGGTAATTGGCAGCTCCATAGTCAGAAACATGGCATTAGAGACACCAGCGACCATAGTCAAATGTCTGCCAGGGACCAAAACGGGCGACATCAAATCCTACCTGAAACTGCTGGCTAACGATCAGCGTAAATACAGTAAGATTGTTATTCACGATGGCGGTAATGACACCCGGTTACGTCAATCGGAGGTCACCAAAGTTAGTGTTGCTTTGGTGTGTAAGTTTGCCAAAACAATGTCGGACTCCATCATTTTCTCTGGTCCGCTCCCTGATCTGACCAGTGACGACATGTTTAGCCGCATGCTGTCATTCAACCGCTGGCTGTCTAGATGGTGTCCAGAAAACAATGTGGGTTACATTGATAACTGGCAAACATTTTGGAGAAAACCTGGTCTGATCCGAAGAGACGGCATCCATCCCACTTTGGATGGAGCTGCTCTTCTTTCTAGGAATCTGGCCGAATTTATGAGTTCTCCAGAACTCTGACCACCCAGGGTTCAGACCAGGAAGCAGGGTCATAGTTTAATACTCCTCTCTGCAGCTTCTGTACTGCTACCCACCCATTACCCTATTAAGACAGTGTCTCGCCCACGGCCAAAATTGAATAGATTTTAAAATAATCTAAAAGGAGGAAATCAGGAAAATCTCATAAAAATAAACACAACTTAGACTAAAAAGAAAAATAAAACAATTAAATGTGGCTTACTGAACATAAGATCTCTCTCTTCAAAGACTTTGCTAGTTAGTGACCTGATTTGTGATTTATTTTGTAAAGTCCCAAACATGATTACTTCATCCTCAGCAAGTGAGACAACATTGGAAATAACTGCAGAACCTGATTTGTGTTTGGACTGTTCTGATCCTGTGAAGCTTCCTGAGTTATCAGAAATATTAACTTCATCTAAACCTTCAACTTGTATGTTAGACCCAATCCCAACCAAATTATTTAAGGAAGTGTTCCCTCTGATTACCAGCCCTGTTTTAGATATGATTAATCTATCTTTAGTAAATGGATCAGAACCACAGGCTTTTAAGGTAGCTGTAATTAAACCTTTACTTAAGAAACCTTCGCTTGATCAAGATGACTTGAAAAATTACAGACCTATATCCAATCTTCCATTCTTATCTAAAATTCTTGAGAAAATAGTTGCTAATCAAATGTGTGAACATTTATACAGCAATGACCTGTTTGAAGAGTTTCAGTCAGGCTTCAGAGCTCATCATAGCACTGAAACAGCTCTGCTGAAAGTCACTAATGATATTCTTATGGCCTTAGATAATGGACTTGTGTCTGTTCTGGTTCTGTTAGATCTCAGTGCTGCATTTGATCCAGTCGACCATAATATTCTCTTAGAAAGGCTGGAATATGCTGTAGGGATCAGGGGAACAGCGCTAGGCTGGTTTAAATCTTATCTGTCTGACAGATTCCAGTTTGTTCATGTAAATGATAAATCATCTTTAAACTTCAGGGTTAATTGTGGAGTACCACAGGGTTCAGTACTTGGGCCAATTCTCTTTACTATATATATGCTACCAATAGGTCAAATTATCAGGCAGCATGGGATAAATGTTCACTGTTACGCTGATGATACTCAGCTTTACTTATCCATAAATCCTGATGAACCCAACCAGTTAGATAGACTACAAGCAAGTCTTGAAGAAATAAAAACTTGGATGACTTTAAATTTTCTTCTTCTAAATTCAGACAAGACAGAAGTTGTCGTCTTTGGACCGGAGTCTTTAAAAAAGAAACTGCTTAGTCAATCACTTAACCTGGATGGCATTAAATTGACCTCCAGTAATAAAGTAAAAAACCTTGGTGTAATCTTTGACTAGGACATGTCATTTAAATCCCATATTAAACAGGTTTCTAGGATTTTCTTCTTTCACCTCCAGAACATTGCCAAAATTAGAAATATCCTGTCCAGGAGTGACGCTGAAAAACTAGTCCATGCATTTGTTACTTCAAGGCTGGACTATTGTAATTCTTTACTATCAGGATGTCCACAAAATGCAGTTAAAAGCCTTCAGCTGATTCAAAATGCTGCAGCAAGAGTTCTGATGAAAATTAAAAAGAGAAATCATATTTCTCCTATTTTAGCTTCCCTTCATTGGCTCCCTGTTAAATCCAGAATAGAATTTAAAATTCTCCTCCTCACATATAAAGCCCTTAATGATCTAGCTCCATCATACATCAGAGATCTGATTGGTCCATATGTTCCTAACAGAGCACTTTGTTCTCAGACTGCAGGTTTACTGGTGGTTCCTAGAGTCTCTAGAAGTAGAATGGGAGGCAGATCCTTTAGTTATCAGGCTCCTCTCCTGTGGAACCAGCTCCCAGTTTTAGTCCGTGAGGCAGACACCCTGTCTACTTTTAAGGCTAGGATTAAAACTTTCCTTTTTGATAAAGCTTATAGTTAGAGTGGCTTAGTTTATCCTGAACTATCTCTGTAGTTATGCTGCTATAGGCTTAGGCTGCTGGAGGACATAATGACCACTTTCACCCTCTTCGCTACATTCTCACACTACTCTCCAATTTTGTGGTATTTGCTGTTATCTAGCTTTAAAGTTTATGTTCTCTAGCTACACCTGACCTTTCATCCCCTAGACTTGAAAAGTGGCTCAGAGTTCATCTGCTTAGCTGTCTTTCTCTCTTAGATGAAGCCTCTAAAGGAGCTATAGCCATTAATGTTTCACTTTTCTTTCCTATAGAAAGTACTCCTGGTGGAGGTTTCTTCCTTTTAAAAGGGAGTTTTTCCTCTCCACTGTTGCTACATGCATGCTCAGTATGAGGGATTGCTGCAAAGTCAACACCAGTGACTGTCCACTGTCTCTACATGCTCATCCAGGAGGAGTGAATGCTGCAAGTCACTGACTGGATGCAATCTGCTGGGTTTCCTTAGATAGAAAAACTTTTTATCCAATTTGAATAAATAACTGAATCTGACTGAACTGTTCAATGGTTATGATTAATTGGAATGTATGAACCTGACTGGGAACCTGGATGATTGGATAAAACTGACTTTGTAAAGTACTTTTAGACGACATGTGTTGTGAATTGGCACTATATAAATAAAACTGAATTGAACTCTTACGTTTAGCAGGTAGTTGTGAATCAACACAAAGCTTCCCCTTCACTTCATCGTCCAAAGCCTCCAGGATTTGTTCGTTGAGCTCTGATAGCTCCTGGAAAGTCTGTGCTCGGGCCACAGTGGAAGATTGACTTGCCAGGTTTTCTAGCTCATCCTGAATGTCACCCACTCCTACAGCAAAGATTCTCACACCTTTGTTCTTTAGGCCCATCGCTGCTGTCTTCCCGTCATCAGTTGAACGACCTCCTGTGACAAGCATGAGGATCTGAGGAGTGCCTTCATCCATCCTACTGCCTCTCTGCTTGGTAAAATGAGCATCTTGAACGTAGCGAATGGCGGCACCAGTATTGATTCTGCGTCCACCTTTGTATTCTAACTTGCCAATTGCTTCTAAAATATCGTCCCTCTTGCTGTAGGTGTTGAGGTAAAAGGCGTCGGTCACATCTCCGGCATACTGTGCAAGGCCAACTTGTAGGTTGTCTCTCTCCGAGAAGAACAGATCGATCAGATTCATGATGAAGTCCCTGACGTCCCTGAAGTTTTCTTGGCCCAGGTTGATGGATCCATCCATTAGGAATACTATATCTGCCTTTTTGGGTTGAGGCAGACCTGCCGCTAAAAGAAGGGAAATTAATTTATAGCAAAAAATGTGTCAGAACTGAAAAGACCACAACTAGAACATAGATCAAAACTGGGAATGCATCGACATGTTTGTTTTTATCTCTAGAATTTCTGGCAGTTTGGACTCAAAAACCAGAAACCTAGTAGAGATTATTTAGAATGAAACATTTGTGGTAAAGTTGGGACAAGATCAAAAGTAAAGGCAATGTGTCTATTAGATGACCTTTTCTGAGTACATGTTATATGTTATTCTGTAGTTAATTTCTAGTTGACGTCTCATTCTTGATTACATGCAAAACTAGAAAACAACAAGATAATAGACGTACTCACAAATGGCAATATACTTAGATAGTGAGTTATTTCATCAGTCACAAACAATAAAACTTGTTTTGTTGTAATAAAATTGTAACCATGTATGGATCTTATCGCAAGTCATTCAGGCAAAAGATTCAGACTGAAACCTTTACTTTGAGGCCCATTCACTATTCATATAGATGACCTCCAACTCCCATGATGGGGATTCTGAGGAATGACACTGGTGTATTTTAACACCGTAATATTAAGTGCAAATTCATTTCTGAAGATATTAAGGTGAAACCTTATCGGTTATTTTAAGCTAACGGGATAGTTAACTTGTGTTTTTTTTTTCAAAACCACATCAAGCTTTATGATAGCTAGTGTACACCTGCTTTTATTGATTTTGTTGTAATCACAATTTGACTATACTGTTACCTTGAAATAACCCAGCTAGTTGTACTTTGTTCTCTGAGGAAAACTACGTTTGTTTTCTTTAGAATAAGACTCCATGCCTCGAGAACATGAGCTTTGTTCTGCCCAGATCAGAGCATGGTTTGAGATGGTGTGAGAATGAGAGGTTGTTGTTCCACAGCCATAGATGTTCAGATGTAAACTCTTAACTCTCCAGTGATTGAAATTAATTTCCTTTCATTGGATGTATGCCTTCCAGCCTTCCAGTATGATTGTTGCAAAGTAACAGACTGGATCCAGTTGGCTGGATAGACAGATAACATTTGACCGATTGCCATTATAATTTAAAATGGACTCTTTTGTGTTACATTTAGGTCACATTGAACTGTCTCACTGAATTAGAATCTGCCCTGATGATTGGGTTGTATTAGTATAAATTTGATTTATTGTGTATTTCTGTGTAATTGGAAAAAGATTTGACCAGTTTTTCTTGCAAATAAACTTTATTATTAGTTATTTCAACATAATTCGTCTGTAATCACAAGAAAATCAAAAAAATCATTTAGAAATGATGTTGATAATTTTAAGTAAGTCCTATTTCAGCTTCTGCACAGAACAACAGAGGTGTGGATCTTGATGAATGGGTGCAGTGTATTTGGTTGTGTTTACTTTCTTGTTTTTAGTTTTACAAGCTTCAAAAATACTTGGATACACTCAGTTATTATCGATGTTTGTTGAGTATTTTTTCTGTGTTTTTAAGCCACTCATTTTGTTTACATTGTATCTACTGAACCCAACCTAAGTATTAAAAATGTAAATTGGGTCACATACGTCCCCTTTATAGCCTGGTGCACATATTAATGAAGGATATTTGACATGCACATGACTTACTTGGAAAATCTTCTGTGATGAAAACATCCACAGGGACCCCACTCAGTCTGGAAATAACCTTTTCTTTTACTGTTGGCAAGTTGGGGAATGTAGGTACTGTAACAACATCTTCAGAAGATGTGGCAATCTGACTTAGCTGAGTTCTGTCAGCATTTCCAGTCCCAACACCAATGCAGTTCACCCGTTTGTTCTTTAGCAAAGGTCCAGAGATAGACACGGGTTGGGTGGATGGTGCCCCTGTGAGAACTACAAGATGCTGGGAGGCCTCAGACAGACGAACACCGGCCGATGGTTTTACCTCGTTTTCTAAGACATAATCAATGGCATTGGCCAGTTCTGAGGAACGTCCACCTATCTGACGAAGGCGTTTGACAGCAGACAGCACAGCTTGCTTGTTGCTGTGTGTATTGAGTGAGAACTCTGTTTTAGCTCTGTCTGCATACTGAATAACAGCAACACGGACTCTATCAGGCTGCACATCGAGTTGTTGGACAATGCTTATGATAAAGTCCCGAATATGGGCAATTCCATTGGGACCTGTGCTGTCTGAGCCATCAATGAGGAAGATGATATCTTTTTTCCCAAGATCCAGAGGGGCTGCAACATAAGCACACAAATATGGATATAGCAAAATGAAAATTTATTTTAGCAGATATTCAGTAATTATCTCCAGTTTGTTACCAAATAAATTTTAAAATAACATTTCTTACCTAATTCCACTGTTGGAACATAACTGCTGATAATGTCAGCAGTGGATATTGTTTGGACTGAATTAATGAGTTGTGGTTCCACTCTTGAAAGTTGTTTGAAACTGTCAACGGAGTACACAAGCCCTGGCTTTAGGGAAATCTGTCTCAGCTCATCTGGATCTGCATTTCTTGAACCAATTGCAACAGGCGCAACCAGATTTCTCTTTAGCTGGTCAGCCTGTGTGGACACATCATCTGAAGACTTGCCACCTGTAACCAGAATGAGGAACTGAGGCACCCCTTCCTCAACACGGCTTCCTGCAGATCTCTGGTAGATGTTCCTGGCAACCCACTCAAGGGCACGGCCAGTGTTGAGGCGATTTCCACCACTGCTTCTAAGTTCTGACACAGCCTGGCGAACTTCACTTTTAGTGGAGTACGCATTGAGAAGGAATTCTAGCTTCGGAGCGTCGCTGTACTGCACCACTGAAACTCTGACCCTATCGAGTCCTACATCCAGCTGGTCCACAACTCTTCTTATCATGTCACGAATGGATGGGAACTCACTACGCGTTGCGGAAGTGCCATCGATGAGAAACACGACATCCCTCTTATCTCCAGTTGCTGGCGGTGGCGTGATTACTGTTAAAATACAACCAGAAGATGATGCTGTGATTAATCCAAAATTTACTTAGAAGCTGAAAAAAAGGAGAAAACGTGGGACTTACTTAGGACTTGTGTAGAGCAACAAACTGAACCAAGTTAAATTATTTAGTGTTAATCATTGTAAGAAATAAGAATATTTCTGTGTTTTCAAATTGCTGTACTCTAAAATAGTTTTCCACTGTGAAAGAATTAAGAAGAATTTCCTGCATACTGTGTTGCCAAGTAATGCTTTGCTTTGACTTGAGAGGTACTCAAGCTAAAGATCTGTGTTTAATGCATTGCCAGCACTGAATTGCAACCTTAAGCCAGACTATAAATAGCAACAGGTGGAAAACTATATGTTTGCTGATTAGTATCTGTGTTCTTTTGAGAAAGCTTTTATTTTTAAGTAAACATCAGGAGTCCCTGAACATCATCTTCTTATTTTACATTTGGCTTTTCCCAGTCAGGGAAGTCACCAAGTCATCTGTCTTCATCTAACTCTATCTTCTGCATTTTCTTCTCTCATACCCACTATCTTTATGTCCTCTTTCACTCCATCCATAAAACTGCTCTTTGGTCTTCCTCTAGGTCTCCTGCCTGGCAGTTCCAGCTTTAGCATCCTTCCACCAATGAACTCACTATCTCTCCTCTCTACATGTCCAAACCACCTCAGTCTGACCTCTCTGGCTTCATCTTCAACACATCTAACATGAGCTGTCCCTCTAATGTTCTCATTCCTGATCCTATCTGTCCTCATCACTCCCAAAGAGAACCTCAACATCTTCATTTCTGCTACCTCCAGCTTTGCCTCCTGTCTCTACTTCAGTGCAACTGTCTCTAAACCATAGAACATCGCTGGTTCTACCACCGTCTTGCATAACTTGGCTTTCAATCTCGCTGATATTCTGTTATCACACAACACACCTGACATTTTTCTTCCAACCTGCTTGGACATGTTTCTTTACGTCTTTTTCACACTCAACGTTGCCCTGGACTGTACTGGGCTTATCTCTGTTCCCTGTAACCTCACAGCTCCACTTGGGTCCCTCTCATTCACACATGTATTCTGCCTTGCTCCATTCATTCCTTTCCTTTCCAGGGTAAACCTCCATCTCTCAAGATTTTTCTCCACCGGTTTTCTGCTCTCCCACCAGATCACAAAGTCATCTGCAAACATCATAGTCCATGGAGGTTCCTGTCTAACCTCATCTGTCAACCTGTCCATCACCACAGCAAACAATGAGGGGGTCAGAGCCGATACTTGACACAGACCCACTTCTACCTTGAAGTCCTCTGCGACACCTACAGCACACCTCACCACTGTCTTACAGCTCTCATACATGTCCTGCTCCACGCTAACATTCTTCTTTGCTACTTCAGACCTCCTTATACAATACCACAGCTCCTCTCTCGGCACCCTTATATGCGTCCTCTAGATCTACAAAAACGTAATGCAGCTGCCTCTGACCTTCTTTACCAACATCCTCAAAGCAAATATTGCATCTGTTGTACTTTTTGTTGGCATGAAACCAAACTGCTGCTTACGGATGCTTGCTACTAACCTCAGTCTAGCTTCATCCATTCCTCATACATCTTCTCACTCTCTAAGATCTCATTGAACAGCCTAGTCAAAACGTCTATTGCTGTCTCTCCTAGACACTTCCATACCTCCACAGGTACATTATCAGGACCAACTGCCTTTCCAATCTTCATCCTTTCTTCTGCTATTTGTTACCTCTTATTTATCAACTCTTCACATTGCTCCCTCCATCTTCCCATCACACTTGTTGCACCTATCAGTACGTCTCCATCTCGATCGTTAATCACCCTGAACATCCTTTCCATCTCTGCCTCTCTGCCTCACTAACCTGTACAAATCATTCTCTTCCTCCTTACTGTCTAACATATACAAGTCACTATATGCCCTTAGTTTGGCCATAGCTACCTCCACCTTTACTTTACGCTGAGTCTCCCTGTACTCCTGACACTCTTTTTGGTCCTTACAATGTCTGACTTCTTCTCAGCTGACCTCTTCCTCCACACACACTCCTATACTTCCTCATTTCATCTCACAGTCTTATCTCAATGTTCCTTTCAGAAGATATACCAAGTACTCTCCTACCTGTCTCCCTCATAGCATTAGCTGTGTCTGGAAGCACCTCCTAGCCACCAGAGTCTGTTCCAACTCCTCCATGAAAGCAATGCAAGTTTCTTCCTTTTTCAGCTTCTACAACTTTGCCCTCTGTTCTGACCTTGTCCTCTTCATCTTGCTCACCATCACAGTAATTCTAAACACCACCGTCCTTTGCTGTCTGGCAACACTCTCACCTAACACTACCTTGTAGTTACTGAGTTCCTTCAGATAGCATCCTCTACACAAGACGTACTCCACTTGTGTGCTCCTACCTAAGTAACCCTGTGTTCCAGCTCTTTCTGTAGTAAATATTCACTTCAACCATTTCCATCATATTTGCAAAGTCTACCACCATCTGTTCTGATTGTTGTTCATTCCCACTGAATGTAGTCAGCTGAGGTGGTTTAGGAATTTGGTTAGGGCGCTTCCTGGACACATCAATTTGGATGTTTTCTGGGTATGCCTTAGTACGTGGAGACCCTGGAGCAGACACATGTATCCCAAAGAGGCATGTCTGAGTTTTAATTCTCACCGTATTACTTGTCTACCATCCATTCTTGGATAAGCAAAAGACAATGGATTGATGAAATGTATGTCAGCCAACATTTGGACATAATGACCACTTTCACCCTCTTCGTTACATTCTCATACTACTCTCTAATTCTGCATTATTTGCTGTTATTTCAGCTTTTAACTTTGTTCTCTCTCTTTTCTCTTCCTAGAAGCTACACCTGGCCTGACTCTGTGTCTACCTGTGACACCTTTCTGGAGAGGGGCATCGTCCAAGCTTCTGCTTGTAACAACTTAATGCTCACCTTCTACAGATGATCCACATGGCCCTGTCTTTCAGTGTTTAACCCTTTCTCTCTCCTAGACATGGCTACTGACTGAGCTTCTACTGTGACTAACTCTATGTTCTCTCTTTCAGACTCTAACCTTGAAAACTGGCTCAGAGTTTATCTGTTCTTTCTTTCTAGATGAAACGACTAAAGGAGCTACATCCATTAACATTTACTTTTCCTTCCCATAGAAAGTACTCCTGGATCAGTGCTTCTTTGTTCTCTTTGTATCTCTGCTCTGTTCTCTCAAACCTCCAGTCGGTCGTGGCAGATGGCCGCTCACACTGAGCCTGGTTCTGGTTCTGCTGGAGGTTTCTTCCTGTTAAAAGGGAGTTTTTCCTCTCCACTGTCGCTACATGCATGCTCAGTATGAGGGATTGCTGCAAAGTCAACACCAGTGACTGTCCACTGTCTCTACATGCTCATCCAGGAGGAGTGAATGCTGCAAGTCACTGACTGGATGCAATCTGCTGGGTTTCCTTAGATAGAAAAACTTTTTATCCAATTTGAATAAATAACTGAATCTGACTGAACTGTTCAATGGTTACGATTAATTGGAATGTATGAACCTGACTGTTGTGAAGAACCTTGAGACAACATGTGTTGTGAATTGGCGTTATATAAATATATAAATAAACTGATTTGATTTGAATTGAATTGAAAATGGGTGTGGGGCTCTTTTAAAGATGGCCCAACAGTCTAAGGATGTTTCACCACTATTATAGGAGCACTAAAGCTTGTTGTATTACTGATAAGTAAGTTTGCAAGCTTTATTTATTTAACAACATCTACAAGTCAAGGACTACAACTCCAGCTCCAATGAAGTTGGGACATTGTGTAAAACATAAATAAAAAAAGAATACAATGATTTGCAAATTCTATTGAAGCTAAATGCAACTGAATCCACTACAAAGACAAGATATTTAAAGTCTGATCTTCAAAAGGTTTGCGCAAACAAAACCACATGCAAACACCTTTGCGTCCACAAAGCTGATCTACAAAGGCAGTGCTAATCGGATTGCGTGTGCAAAATCAGCGGAAATGTGGGCGTAAACGTTTTACCACCCGCAATGTGAATTTTCAAACCTAAAACTGTTTGCGTGAGCAATTTTTGCGTGCGGATTTAGCACATTTGAAATGCAGGTACTAACTGGGACAAAAACATGTCTGCAGTCGCTGTGGTGAGAAGGAGGCATAGACTGCAGAGCAATCGGATCTGGATCAGTTAGATTACGTGGTTTAAATGTGAACAAATGCCAGGGGAGGGTTTTGTTTATACAGTAAAAAATTATTTTGTGTCACCAAAAAGCAATACACTATCAAACACGTTATTGTCATATTTGCCTGTTGTTGGGTGTGACCAATTTGCAGACGAACAGTTGGGAGCAACATGGTGAGTCGAAGTGTTTAATAATAATAATAAACTTACAAGGAAGCAGGACATGGAACACGAACAAGGTAACTGGCATGGAGTACCAGCTACACAGAGACATGGAGCAGATAGTAACCAGAGAAATTTCCAGGGTAAAAATCAGGGATGTTAAGAGGAGGAACCAGTGAGGAACAATGAAAACCAGGAAGCTAATATACTGAGGGAAGTGGTGTATGAACCAATGAAACAGGTAATCAGGGGAAACATGACACAGGTTTGGAACAGGCTGCAGAGAGACTGAGGGGAATGTATCTATTTGAACTAATAAGCAGAGGGAAAGCAGGGACATGAAGAACTGAGCTGGAAACTTGACTAAATGATAAGACCAAGGGAAAAACAGACCTACAGGAAAATATAAACAAAACACAAACTCAAAACCCTAACACTGGCAGATAAAGACAGTTCTCGTACTTGTCGTCTTCCGCTTTATCCGGGACCGGGTCGCGGGGGCAGCAGACTCAGCAGAGACGCCCAGACGTCCCTCTCCCCAGACACCTCCTCCAGCTCCTCCAGGGGGAGCCCAAGGCGTTCCCAGGCCAGCCGAGAAACATAGTCCCTCCAGCGTGTCCTGGGCCGTCCCCTGGGCCTCCTCCCGGTGGGACATGCCTGGAACACCTCCCGAGGAAGGCGTCCAGGAGGCATCCGGTATAGATGCCCGAGCCACCTCAACTGGCTCCTCTCGATGTGAAGGAGCAGCGGCTCTACTCCGAGCTCCTCACCCTATCTCTAAGGGAGTGCCCGGCAACCCTACAGAGGAAGCTTGTTTCAGCCGCTTGTATCCTGGATCTCGTTCTTTAGGTCATGACCCAAAGTTCATGGCCATAGGTGAGGGTAGGAACGTAGACCGACCGGTAAATCGAGAGCTTTGCTTTCCGGCTCAGCTCTCTCTTCACCACAACAGACCGGCACAGTGTCCCCATTACTGCGGCAGCCGCACCGATCCATCTGTCGATCTCCCGCTCCATTCTTCCTTCATGTTCGATTCAAATTCTTTGCAGGACAGTGATGACGTGATGTTTTAAAATTAGCAAAGCTATAACACACAGATTGCCAACTCTTACAACAAAAATCTTTTAAGTTGTTCATACTATGTTCAGGCTTAAATATTGTGGCTCGTTTATGATAAACTCCGGACTCTTTAAACAAATACTCTCTCAAAAAAAAATAAAAAACAGAACCCAGTGAGTCTCCGAAAAGAATTAAAAGATCAACGGAGGCAAACCTCTAATAAATTAATTGACAGGCATGTTTGTCTGTTATATTGTTGATATTGATTGGCCAATTTGTTGCGAGTTAAGTCGAGCAACAGTTAACAAGCTCCTATGGTGTTGTTAGCCTAGGCCAGCTGCCCCGTGTGCGCACCGATGATGGAGGACATCCGCTACTCTGGACACACTTCTGCCCTCCTGCGCAATAACCTATAATCCAATATTTTTATTAAAGGTGAAGCAGGATGTAGTCTTTGCCTCACTGGGTCTCTCCGGACCACAAACATAAAACATCTGCTCGCAGAACAACTTAATTTTGCCCAATTATGCACTGAAAGGCGCACAGCGCAAATGAACATATAGAGGAAATAAACTCGTCAAGGGAAAGGCTGAGTTGACAAACCTGCTGCTCTGAATAGTGACCAACAATGGTTAACAAACTGTAACAGTTCAGAAAAGCAGGAGCAGAGCGAAACAGAAGGAAAACAAATCATCAAATGGATATTTTATAATGCTGCAGCGTAACAATTCCTGCATATTTCTAGCAACATAGCAGACATGATCTGTTTGCTTTTCCACTTGTTCCACGAGGGGCAATCACACGCAATTTCCTCATTTAAATAGGGTGGTTTGCACCTGATTTTCATCTGTTATTCGTTGCACAATCTTTGAAAATTGCATGCAGCACACCCACTTTTTGCAGGTGCAATTTATTTATAGTACACGCAAATTAGGACCCGCTTTCTGGGATCTTTGGAGATCAGGCCCTTAATGTTCAAACTGATAAACTTTATTGTTTTTCTGTAAATATTCTCTAATTCTGAATTTGATGCTTGCAACAAGTTCCAACTAAGCCGGGTCAACAAAAGACCAGTAATGTTGAGGACTGCTCTAAAAACACCTGTTTGGATCATTCTGCAGGTGAACATGTTAGCTGGAAACTGATCAGGGTCATTATTGGGTCTAAAAGGAAAATCCCTGAAAGGCTCAGTGGTTCAGAAGCAAGGATGGGGTGAGGTTCACCACTGTTTGAACAACTGCGTAAGCAAACAGTCCAACAGAATAAGAACAACGTTCCTCAACGTACAACTGCAGGGATTTAGAAAATTCATCATCTACAGTCCATAATATCAACAAAAGATTCGGAGACTCTGGAAAAATCTGCATATAAGCACCAATGAAGTAAACCAATATTGAATGACTGTGACCTTTCACCCCTCAGGAGGCACTGCATTAAAAACCAACATCATTCTGTAACAGATATCATCACGTGGTCTCAGGAACACTTCAGGTAACACAGTTCATCGCTACATCTACAAGTTAAAACTCTATCCTGTAAAACCAAAGCTGTATATCAACAACACCCAGAAACAGCGCCGGCTTCTCTGGGCCTGAGCTCATCTGAGATGGACCGACTCAAATTGGGAAAGTGTGCTGTGGTCTGATGGGTCCACATTTCAGATTGTTTCTGGAAATCATGGACGTCGTGTCAAAGAGGAAAAGGATTGTTATCAGTGCGAGGTTCAAGGCCAGCATCTGTGATGGTATGGGGGTGTGTTCGTGCCCATGGCATCATGGGTAACTGGCACATCTGTGAAGGCACCGTTAATGCTGAAAGGTCCGTCCAGGTTCTGGAGCAACATCTGCTGTCATTCAAGCAAAATCTTCTTTAGGGACATCCTGCTTATTTCAGCAAGACGACGCCGAGCCGCATTCCGCACGTGTTCCAACAGCGTGGCTTCATATTAACAGAGTTCTGGTTCTAGACTGGCCCGCCAGCAGTCCAGACCTGTCTCCCACTGAAAATGTGTGGCGCATTATGGAGCACAAAATACGACAACGAAGACCCCGGACTGTTGAGCAACTGAAGTTGTTCATCAAGCAAGATTGGGAAAGAATTCCTCCTACAAAGCTTCATCAATTAGTTCCTCGGTTCCCAAACGCTGACTGAGTGTTAAAAGGAAAGGTGAAGAAACACAGGGGTGAACATGACCCGGTTCAGGTATGTTGGAACGTGATGCAAGCATCAAATTTAAAATGAGGGAACATTTGACCAAAAACAATAAAGTTTATCAGTTTGACCATAAAATATCTTGTGTTTGTGGTGGATTCAGGTGCATGAAGGTTGAACAGGATAAGCAGATCATTGTTTTCGGTTTTTATTTATGTTTTACACAATGTCCCAACTTCATTAGAATTGTAGTTGTACAAAGAACTTTACAGAAAATAGGAATTAAGACACTTTACCTCCATAAGTGGGGAATTCAGGCCTCAACCTTGCGATATCCTCATCTGATAACTCTGTTAGGGTGTTGATGAGGCTTTCTTGGACTGTGTACAAACCAGGGAGGTCATCAACAGTAAAAGAGTACTTTGGGACATATGACACCACCCGTAGCTCTGTGGGGTTGATCTCCCTGGTGCCAATGCTGAATGGGATGACTCCTGATTGTTTGAGGGAAAAGGCTTCACGGCTGACCTCATCTGTTGAAGGCCTACTGGACACAATGATAGCAAACTGTGGCACACCTTCTTGCTTCCTGCTACCTTGTGCTGGTATCATAACGTTCTGACTGAGAAACTGCAAGGCTTGACCCAGGTTACGCTTTCTTCCTCCAAGCTGTCTCATTTCCCTGATGCCATTCAGGACAGCTTCTTTTGTTGCATAAGTATTGAGATGCATTTCAGCCTGGGCAGAGTCACCATACTGGACCACACCAATTCGAATCTTGTTTTCACCCACGTTGAGACTCTCCACCACTCTGCGGATAAACTCCTGGATGATAGCAAATTCTCGTCCAACACTATCAGATCCATCAACAAGGAAAACAATGTCTTTCCGAGGGCCTTGCGACTGCACTGTAAAACACATAAAAACAAAATGACAATGTTATAGTCTAAAATAAAAATGATCTTAACAACCCAGTGAGCAGTAGACCTGATTTCAATGGTTTGGACCTCAATAAGACATGACTCAATGCTTTATTTTGCCGGATTTGGGTGTTATTAGTTATCCATCAGTGCTTTCACACCAGAGCTATTTGGTGCTTTTTAAAGGGACCATATTTAATTTCTTCTGATAGTCTGCTTCGTTTGGGCAGTTAACAAAGTAAACTTTGGAGCAGGTGGAATACAGTGAGAAAACAAACAGGCTGTTCAGCAAACAAATTCTGAACTAAAAAGAGGAAGAGACAACTCTTGAAGAAATGACTGTCAGACATAAATGTGATCTGAAAACATTTGAAACCTCACTTGACGTTTGTTTAACCACAGCAGCACATCGTAGTAAGTCCCTCCCTGTCTTTTTTTTCTGTACTGCTGCACTCAGAGCAACGCAACCAACAGTTTGAGCTATGTTATTGACAAATGAACGCTATGTTTGTGTGCCGGTCGCTTCACATTGTAAAACTGGCATTGGTATATTAAGCAGGTAAGAATAGAAAAGTTTTATTTTTAGCATGGGCCGTACAGTCAAATGGGTTTCAAAATTGTGTTAATTTTTATTCCTCAATTAAAGTTCACAAAGCTGCTGCAACAATTCGAAATCCTAAATCAGAAATAGACCTGAGCTTCATCATACATAAAAAAACTGAATTATTGATTACGTTTTCAGGAAGTAACATTATGGTTGCAAGTATATGTGAACAAGTAATATTTAAATTAATACATAAAAATGCTATATAACTGACCAAACGCAAACAGTAAAAGACCACAGATTTTTAGAGAAAAGAATATAAAGATCCTTCCTAGATGGTCAATTAGGAAAGTAAATTTTCATTGACCTACCAGTGCGGGTTGGGAATTGTTGGGTGACATCAAGAATCACAGTCTCAATAAAGGACTGAAGTTCTTGCTCAAGAACTGGAAGGTCACTAAATCTGGATGAATACATAGCAAAAGAGGGTTTGTGTGATACTTTCTGTAATTCTTCGCTGTCAGAGCCTCCACTTCCAATTGCAAAGGTGAAGATACCCATCTGCTTGAGAGCAGAGGCTGGTGCGTCCACACTGTCAAAAGATCTCCCCCCACTTAGCAATATGAGGAGCTGTGGAACGCCTTCTGGCTGCCTGCTTCCTGCAGAGGTAGTGAAGACATTATCCCTCAAGTATTGGAGAGCTGCTCCAGTGTTGAGGGGTCTTCCGCCTTTGTGCCTTAAACCCTTGACAGCATCAAGGATCTCGCCTTTAGTCGTGTACGTGTTGAGATAGAACTGGACAGCTGGATCTCTGCTGTACTGAACCACTGACACACGGTCTTTGTTGTCACTCACACTTAGTGTCTCTACTACTCTTTGGACAAATTCTCGCATAGCTGGGAAGCCATTTCTGGTACCGTCAGATCCATCCAGCAAGAACACAAAATCCCTTCCTGGTTGCTTTTTGACCACTAGGGAAAATAAGATTTGGGACATTTTGAGATTCAAGTATCAAATTCTTCCCATATAGAAGTAAGATAATGAAAGCAAACCTCCAATGTAAAAGTTATTCTCTTTCTGCTAGCAAAACTATTTTTTCCAGGCTGCATCTGTCCCAAATAGACTTAGCAAATTATATGTGCACTCGCACTAAACAGCATCCTACAAGATCTTAGAAGGTGAAATGTGTCACTTCCTTACCAGTCACTGTCGGTGCCAACGGTGTTGCCCTGACTAGCACTGTGCTCATGACAGAGGACAGCTGTTCTTGGACACTAGGGAGGTCGGTGAACTCAGATACTGATAGTGCATAATTAGGCTCATATGATAACTTCTGCAGCTCTCTACTGTCAGAGGTCCTTGTTCCAATACCGATCACAATGACGCCCTGCTGTTTGAGAGTAGAGGCTGGGGCATCAACATTGTCAAAAGACCTTCCACCAGTTAGCAGGATCATCATTTGTGGGACACCTTGCAGATGTCTGCTCCCCGAGGCGTTTGTAAAGACATTGCCTCTGACGTATTGGAGAGCTGCCCCAGTGTTGAGGGGTCTCCCACCTCTGTGTCTAAGCCCTCTGATCGCATCCACAATATCCTCTCTTGTATTGTACGTATTCAGATAGAAATTGACTTCAGCGTCTCTGCTGAACTGGACCACAGACACACGGTCTTTGTTTTCTCCTATATTGAGTTTTTCTACCACTTTTTCAACAAAATCACGCATGGCAGGGAAGCCATTCCTTGTGCCATCAGAACCATCGATGAGGAATACAATATCCTTTTTGGCAGTGTCGACTGGGAAAAGATAGGAAGAGAAAAAGTAAAAACCTTTGGTCAAAGTTTCCTCACTGGGTACTGATCAACTAGAGGACTGCTTTAGAACAAACTATTTGTCCTAAGCTGTTCTCAGTTATTACAGAAGGTTATCATTGTGTGAATTGTCATGAAAGACATACTGGAAATAAAACATGTTATCACATTTAATTGCCATTTAAAATGTGTTTAAAATACACTGGACATCATTTAGGTCACCAAGAGGACAGACTTTATAACATACCATGTACAGTTGGTGACTCAGGGGTGATTTCAATAACCACAGCCTCCACGGAGGCCTGAAGCTGCTGTTGGACACTGGGGAGGTCAGTGAATTCGGACACAGATAGAGCATAACTGGGATCGTGGGATACTTTCTGTAATTCTCTGCTGTCAGAGCCTCCACTTCCAATTGCAAAGATCAAGACACCCATCTGTTTGAGAGCAGTAGCAGGTCCGTCGACACTGTCGAAAGATCTTCCGCCACTCAGCAATATTAGAACCTGTGGAACGCCTTCTGGCTGCCTGCTTCCTGCAGAGGTAGTGAAGACATTATCCCTCAAGTATTGGAGAGCTGCTCCAGTGTTGAGGGGTCTTCCTCCTTTGTGCCTCAAACCCTTGACAGCATCAAGGATCTGGCCTTTTGTCATGTACGTGTTCAAATAGAACTGGACAGCTGGATCCCTGCTATACTGAACCACTGAGACACGGTCTTTCTTGTCATCCACACTGAGTGTCTCTATTACTCTTTGGACAAAGTCTCGCATTGCAGGGAAGCCAGTTCTAGTGCCATCAGACCCATCCAGCAAGAACACCACATCCCTTCCTGGTTGCTTTTTGACCACTAGGGAAAATAAGATTTGGGACATTTTGAGATTCAAGTATCAAATTCTTCCCATATGGAAGTAAGATAATGAAAGCAAACCTCCAATGTAAAAGTTATTCTCTTTCTGCTAGCAAAACTATTTTTTCCAGACTGCATCTGTCCCAAATAGACTTAGCAAATTATATGTGCACTCGCATTAAACAGCATCCTACAAGATCTTAGAAGGTGAAATGTGTCACTTCCTTACCAGTCACTGTTGGTGCCAACGGTGTTGCCCTGACTAGCACTGTGCTCATGACAGAGGACAGCTGTTCTTGGACACTAGGGAGGTCGGTGAACTCAGATACTGATAGTGCGTAATTAGGCTCATATGATAACTTCTGCAGCTCTCTACTGTCAGAGGTCCTTGTTCCAATACCAATCACAATGACGCCCTGCTGTTTGAGAGCAGAGGCTGGGGCATCAACATTGTCAAAAGACCTTCCACCAGTTAGCAGGATCAAAATTTGTGGGACACCTTGCAGATGTCTGCTCCCCAAGGCGTTTGTAAAGACATTGCCTCTGACGTATTGGAGAGCTGCCCCAGTGTTGAGGGGTCTCCCACCTCTGTGTCTAAGCCCTCTGATCGCATCCCCAATATCCTCTCTTGTATTGTACGTATTCAGATAGAAATGGACTTCAGCATCTCTGCCGAACTGGACCACAGACACACGGTCTTTGTTTTCTCCTATATTGAGTTTTTCTACCACTTTTTCAACAAAATCACGCATGGCAGGGAAGCCATTCCTTGTGCCATCAGAAACATCGAGGAGGAATACAATATCCTTTTTGGCAGTGTCGACTGGGAAAAGATAGGAAGAGAAAAAGTAAAAACCTTTGGTCAAAGTTTCCTCACTGGGTACTGATCAACTAGAGGACTGCTTTAGAACAAACTATTTGTCCTAAGCTGTTCTCAGTTATTACAGAAGGTTAACATTGTGTGAATTGTCATGAAAGACATACTGGAAATAAAACATGTTATCACATTTAATTGCCATTTAAAATGTGTTTAAAATACACTGGACACCATTTAGGTCACCAAGAGGACAGACTTTATAACATACCATGTACAGTTGGTGACTCAGGGGTGACTTCAATAACCACAGCCTCCACGGAGGCCTGAAGCTGCTGTTGGACACTGGGGAGGTCAGTGAATTCGGACACAGATAGAGCATAACTGGGATCGTGGGATACTTTCTGTAATTCTTCGCTGTCAGAGCCTCCACTTCCAATTGCAAAGATCAAGACACCCATCTGTTTGAGAGCAGTAGCAGGTCCGTCGACACTGTCGAAAGATCTTCCGCCACTCAGCAATATTAGGACCTGTGGAACGCCTTCTGGCTGCCTGCTTCCTGCAGAGGTAGTGAAGACATTATCCCTCAAGTATTGGAGAGCTGCTCCAGTGTTGAGGGGTCTTCCTCCTTTGTGCCTCAAACCCTTGACAGCATCAAGGATTTGGCTTTTTGTCATGTACGTGTTCAAATAGAACTGGACAGCTGGATCCCTGCTATACTGAACCACTGAGACACGGTCTTTCTTGTCATCCACACTGAGTGTCTCTATTACTCTTTGGACAAAGTCTCGCATTGCAGGGAAGCCAGTTCTAGTGCCATCAGACCCATCCAGCAAGAACACCACATCCCTTCCTGGTTGCTTTTTGACCACTAGGGAAAATAAGATTTGGGACATTTTGAGATTCAAGTAGCACACTCTTCCCATATGGAAGTAAGATAATGAAAGCAAACCTCCAATGTAAAAGTTATTCTCTTTCAGCTAGCAAAACTATTTTTTCCAGACTGCATCTGTCCCAAATAGACTCAGCAAATGATTTGTGCACTCGCATTAAACAGCATCCTACAAGATCTTAGAAGGTGAAATGTGTCACTTCCTTACCAGTCACTGTTGGTGCCAACGGTGTTGCCCTGACTAGCACTGTGCTCATGACAGAGGACAGCTGTTCTTGGACACTAGGGAGGTCAGTGAACTCAGATACTGATAGTGCATAATTAGGCTCATATGATAACTTCTGCAGCTCTCTACTGTCAGAGGTCCTTGTGCCAATACCAATCACAATGACGCCCTGCTGTTTGAGAGCAGAGGCTGGGGCATCAACATTGTCAAAAGACCTTCCACCAGTTAGCAGGATCAACATTTGTGGGACACCTTGCAGATGTCTGCTCCCCAAGGCGTTTGTAAAGACATTGCCTCTGACATATTGGAGAGCTGCCCCAGTGTTGAGGGGTCTCCCACCTCTGTGTCTAAGCCCTCTGATCGCATCCACAATATCCTCTCTTGTATTGTACGTATTCAGATAGAAATGGACTTCAGCGTCTCTGCTGAACTGGACCACAGACACACGGTCTTTGTTTTCTCCTATATTGAGTTTTTCTACCACTTTTTCAACAAAATCACGCATGGCAGGGAAGCCATTCCTTGTGCCATCAGAACCATCGAGGAGGAATACAATATCCTTTTTGGCAGTGTCGACTGGGAAAAGATAGGAAGAGAAAAAGTAAAAACCTTTGGTCAAAGTTTCCTCACTGGGTACTGATCAACTAGAGGACTGCTTTAGAACAAACTATTTGTCCTAAGCTGTTCTCAGTTATTACAGAAGGTTAACATTGTGTGAATTGTCATGAAAGACATACTGGAAATAAAACATGTTATCACATTTAATTGCCATTTAAAATGTGTTTAAAATACACTGGACACCATTTAGGTCACCAAGAGGACAGACTTTATAACATACCATGTACAGTTGGTGACTCAGGGGTGACTTCAATAACCACAGCCTCCACGGAGGCCTGAAGCTGCTGTTGGACACTGGGGAGGTCAGTGAATTCGGACACAGATAGAGCATAACTGGGATCGTGGGATACTTTCTGTAATTCTCTGCTGTCAGAGCCTCCACTTCCAATTGCAAAGATCAAGACACCCATCTGTTTGAGAGCAGTAGCAGGTCCGTCGACACTGTCGAAAGATCTTCCGCCACTCAGCAATATTAGGACCTGTGGAACGCCTTCTGGCTGCCTGCTTCCTGCAGAGGTAGTGAAGACATTATCCCTCAAGTATTGGAGAGCTGCTCCAGTGTTGAGGGGTCTTCCTCCTTTGTGCCTCAAACCCTTGACAGCATCAAGGATCTGGCCTTTTGTCATGTACGTGTTCAAATAGAACTGGACAGCTGGATCCCTGCTATACTGAACCACTGAGACACGGTCTTTCTTGTCATCCACACTGAGTGTCTCTATTACTCTTTGGACAAAGTCTCGCATTGTAGGGAAGCCAGTTCTAGTGCCATCAGACCCATCCAGCAAGAACACCACATCCCTTCCTGGTTGCTTTTTGACCACTAGGGAAAATAAGATTCGGGACATTTTGAGATTCAAGTATCAAATTCTTCCCATATGGAAGTAAGATAATGAAAGCAAACCTCCAATGTAAAAGTTATTCTCTTTCTGCTAGCAAAACTATTTTTTCCAGGCTGCATCTGTTCCAAATAGACTTAGCAAATTATATGTGCACTCGCATTAAACAGCATCCTACAAGATCTTAGAAGGTGAAATGTGTCACTTCCTTACCAGTCACTGTTGGTGCCAACGGTGTTGCCCTGACTAGCACTGTGCTCATGACAGAGGACAGCTGTTCTTGGACACTAGGGAGGTCAGTGAACTCAGATACTGATAGTGCATAATTAGGCTCATATGATAACTTCTGCAGCTCTCTACTGTCAGAGGTCCTTGTTCCAATACCGATCACAATGACGCCCTGCTGTTTGAGAGCAGAGGCTGGGGCATCAACATTGTCAAAAGACCTTCCACCAGTTAGCAGGATCAACATTTGTGGGACACCTTGCAGATGTCTGCTCCCCGAGGCGTTTGTAAAGACATTGCCTCTGACGTATTGGAGAGCTGCCCCAGTGTTGAGGGGTCTCCCACCTCTGTGTCTAAGCCCTCTGATCGCATCCACAATATCCTCTCTTGTATTGTACGTATTCAGATAGAAATGGACTTCAGCGTCTCTGCTGAACTGGACCACAGACACACGGTCTTTGTTTTCTCCTATATTGAGTTTTTCTACCACTTTTTCAACAAAATCACGCATGGCAGGGAAGCTATTCCTTGTGCCATCAGAACCATCGAGGAGGAATACAATATCCTTTTTGGCAGTGTCGACTGGGAAAAGATAGGAAGAGAAAAAGTAAAAACCTTTGGTCAAAGTTTCCTCACTGGGTACTGATCAACTAGAGGACTGCTTTAGAACAAACTATTTGTCCTAAGCTGTTCTCAGTTATTACAGAAGGTTAACATTGTGTGAATTGTCATGAAAGACATACTGGAAATACAACATGTTATCACATTTAATTGCCATTTAAAATGTGTTTAAAATACACTGGACATCATTTAGGTCACCAAGAGGACAGACTTTATAACATACCATGTACAGTTGGTGACTCAGGGGTGACTTCAATAACCACAGCCTCCACGGAGGCCTGAAGCTGCTGTTGGACACTTGGGAGGTCAGTGAATTCGGACACAGATAGAGCATAACTGGGATCGTGGGATACTTTCTGTAATTCTCTGCTGTCAGAGCCTCCACTTCCAATTGCAAAGATCAAGACACCCATCTGTTTGAGAGCAGTAGCAGGTCCGTCGACACTGTCGAAAGATCTTCCGCCACTCAGCAATATTAGGACCTGTGGAACGCCTTCTGGCTGCCTGCTTCCTGCAGAGGTAGTGAAGACATTATCCCTCAAGTATTGGAGAGCTGCTCCAGTGTTGAGGGGTCTTCCTCCTTTGTGCCTCAAACCCTTGACAGCATCAAGGATCTGGCCTTTTGTCATGTACGTGTTCAAATAGAACTGGACAGCTGGATCCCTGCTATACTGAACCACTGAGACACGGTCTTTCTTGTCATCCACACTGAGTTTCTCTATTACTCTTTGGACAAAGTCTCGCATTGTAGGGAAGCCAGTTCTAGTGCCATCAGACCCATCCAGCAAGAACACCACATCCCTTCCTGGTTGCTTTTTGACCACTAGGGAAAATAAGATTTGGGACATTTTGAGATTCAAGTATCAAATTCTTCCCATATGGAAGTAAGATAATGAAAGCAAACCTCCAATGTAAAAGTTATTCTCTTTCTGCTAGCAAAACTATTTTTTCCAGACTGCATCTGTCCCAAATAGACTTAGCAAATTATATGTGCACTCGCATTAAACAGCATCCTACAAGATCTTAGAAGGTGAAATGTGTCACTTCCTTACCAGTCACTGTTGGTGCCAACGGTGTTGCCCTGACTAGCACTGTGCTCATGACAGAGGACAGCTGTTCTTGGACACTAGGGAGGTCAGTGAACTCAGATAGTGATAGTGCATAATTAGGCTCATATGATAACTTCTGCAGCTCTCTACTGTCAGAGGTCCTTGTTCCAATACCGATCACAATGACGCCCTGCTGTTTGAGAGCAGAGGCTGGGGCATCAACATTGTCAAAAGACCTTCCACCAGTTAGCAGGATCATCATTTGTGGGACACCTTGCAGATGTCTGCTCCCCGAGGCGTTTGTAAAGACATTGCCTCTGACATATTGGAGAGCTGCCCCAGTGTTGAGGGGTCTCCCACCTCTGTGTCTAAGCCCTCTGATCGCATCCACAATATCCTCTCTTGTATTGTACGTATTCAGATAGAAATGGACTTCAGCGTCTCTGCTGAACTGGACCACAGACACACGGTCTTTGTTTTCTCCTATATTGAGTTTTTCTACCACTTTTTCAACAAAATCACGCATGGCAGGGAAGCCATTCCTTGTGCCATCAGAACCATCGATGAGGAATACAATATCCTTTTTGGCAGTGTCGACTGGGAAAAGATAGGAAGAGAAAAAGTAAAAACCTTTGGTCAAAGTTTCCTCACTGGGTACTGATCAACTAGAGGACTGCTTTAGAACAAACTATTTGTCCTAAGCTGTTCTCAGTTATTACAGAAGGTTAACATTGTGTGAATTGTCATGAAAGACATACTGGAAATAAAACATGTTATCACATTTAATTGCCATTTAAAATGTGTTTAAAATACACTGGACATCATTTAGGTCACCAAGAGGACAGACTTTATAACATACCATGTACAGTTGGTGACTCAGGGGTGACTTCAATAACCACAGCCTCCACGGAGGCCTGAAGCTGCTGTTGGACACTGGGGAGGTCAGTGAATTCGGACACAGATAGAGCATAACTGGGATCGTGGGATACTTTCTGTAATTCTTCGCTGTCAGAGCCTCCACTTCCAATTGCAAAGATCAAGACACCCATCTGTTTGAGAGCAGTAGCAGGTCCGTCGACACTGTCGAAAGATCTTCCGCCACTCAGCAATATTAGGACCTGTGGAACGCCTTCTGGCTGCCTGCTTCCTGCAGAGGTAGTGAAGACATTATCCCTCAAGTATTGGAGAGCTGCTCCAGTGTTGAGGGGTCTTCCTCCTTTGTGCCTCAAACCCTTGACAGCATCAAGGATCTGGCCTTTTGTCATGTACGTGTTCAAATAGAACTGGACAGCTGGATCCCTGCTATACTGAACCACTGAGACACGGTCTTTCTTGTCATCCACACTGAGTGTCTCTATTACTCTTTGGACAAAGTCTCGCATTGTAGGGAAGCCAGTTCTAGTGCCATCAGACCCATCCAGCAAGAACACCACATCCCTTCCTGGTTGCTTTTTGACCACTAGGGAAAATAAGATTCGGGACATTTTGAGATTCAAGTATCAAATTCTTCCCATATGGAAGTAAGATAATGAAAGCAAACCTCCAATGTAAAAGTTATTCTCTTTCTGCTAGCAAAACTATTTTTTCCAGGCTGCATCTGTCCCAAATAGACTTAGCAAATTATATGTGCACTCGCATTAAACAGCATCCTACAAGATCTTAGAAGGTGAAATGTGTCACTTCCTTACCAGTCACTGTTGGTGCCAACGGTGTTGCCCTGACTAGCACTGTGCTCATGACAGAGGACAGCTGTTCTTGGACACTAGGGAGGTCAGTGAACTCAGATAGTGATAGTGCATAATTAGGCTCATATGATAACTTCTGCAGCTCTCTACTGTCAGAGTTCCTTGTTCCAATACCGATCACAATGACGCCCTGCTGTTTGAGAGCAGAGGCTGGGGCATCAACATTGTCAAAAGACCTTCCACCAGTTAGCAGGATCAACATTTGTGGGACACCTTGCAGATGTCTGCTCCCCGAGGCGTTTGTAAAGACATTGCCTCTGACATATTGGAGAGCTGCCCCAGTGTTGAGGGGTCTCCCACCTCTGTGTCTAAGCCCTCTGATCGCATCCACAATATCCTCTCTTGTATTGTACGTGTTCAAATAGAAATGGACTTCAGCCTCTCTGCTGAACTGGACCACAGACACACGGTCTTTGTTTTCTCCTATATTGAGTTTTTCTACCACTTTTTCAACAAAATCACGCATGGCAGGGAAGCCATTCCTTGTGCCATCAGAAACATCGAGGAGGAATACAATATCCTTTTTGGCAGTGTCGACTGGGAAAAGATAGGAAGAGAAAAAGTAAAAACCTTTGGTCAAAGTTTCCTCACTGGGTACTGATCAACTAGAGGACTGCTTTAAAACAAACTATTTGTCCTAAGCTGTTCTCAGTTATTACAGAAGGTTAACATTGTGTGAATTGTCATGAAAGACATACTGGAAATAAAACATGTTATCACATTTAATTGCCATTTAAAATGTGTTTAAAATACACTGGACATCATTTAGGTCACCAAGAGGACAGACTTTATAACATACCATGTACAGTTGGTGACTCAGGGGTGACTTCAATAACCACAGCCTCCACGGAGGCCTGAAGCTGCTGTTGGACACTGGGGAGGTCAGTGAATTCGGACACAGATAGAGCATAACTGGGATCGTGGGATACTTTCTGTAATTCTCTGCTGTCAGAGCCTCCACTTCCAATTGCAAAGATCAAGACACCCATCTGTTTGAGAGCAGTAGCAGGTCCGTCGACACTGTCGAAAGATCTTCCGCCACTCAGCAATATTAGGACCTGTGGAACGCCTTCTGGCTGCCTGCTTCCTGCAGAGGTAGTGAAGACATTATCCCTCAAGTATTGGAGAGCTGCTCCAGTGTTGAGGGGTCTTCCTCCTTTGTGCCTCAAACCCTTGACAGCATCAAGGATCTGGCCTTTTGTCATGTACGTGTTCAAATAGAACTGGACAGCTGGATCCCTGCTATACTGAACCACTGAGACACGGTCTTTCTTGTCATCCACACTGAGTGTCTCTATTACTCTTTGGACAAAGTCTCGCATTGCAGGGAAGCCAGTTCTAGTGCCATCAGACCCATCCAGCAAGAACACCACATCCCTTCCTGGTTGCTTTTTGACCACTAGGGAAAATAAGATTTGGGACATTTTGAGATTCAAGTATCAAATTCTTCCCATATGGAAGTAAGATAATGAAAGCAAACCTCCAATGTAAAAGTTATTCTCTTTCTGCTAGCAAAACTATTTTTTCCAGGCTGCATCTGTTCCAAATAGACTTAGCAAATTATATGTGCACTCGCACTAAACAGCATCCTACAAGATCTTAGAAGGTGAAATGTGTCACTTCCTTACCAGTCACTGTTGGTGCCAACGGTGTTGCCCTGACTAGCACTGTGCTCATGACAGAGGACAGCTGTTCTTGGACACTAGGGAGGTCAGTGAACTCAGATACTGATAGTGCATAATTAGGCTCATATGATAACTTCTGCAGCTCTCTACTGTCAGAGGTCCTTGTTCCAATACCAATCACAATGACGCCCTGCTGTTTGAGAGCAGAGGCTGGGGCATCAACATTGTCAAAAGACCTTCCACCAGTTAGCAGGATCAACATTTGTGGGACACCTTGCAGATGTCTGCTCCCCGAGGCATTTGTAAAGACATTGCCTCTGACATATTGGAGAGCTGCCCCAGTGTTGAGGGGTCTCCCACCTCTGTGTCTAAGCCCTCGGATCGCATCCACAATATCCTCTCTTGTATTGTACGTATTCAGATAGAAATGGACTTCAGCGTCTCTGCTGAACTGGACCACAGACACACGGTCTTTGTTTTCTCCTATATTGAGTTTTTCTACCACTTTTTCAACAAAATCACGCATGGCAGGGAAGCCATTCCTTGTGCCATCAGAACCATCGAGGAGGAATACAATATCCTTTTTGGCAGTGTCGACTGGGAAAAGATAGGAAGAGAAAAAGTAAAAACCTTTGGTCAAAGTTTCCTCACTGGGTACTGATCAACTAGAGGACTACTTTAGAACAAACTATTTGTCCTAAGCTGTTCTCAGTTATTACAGAAGTTTAACATTGTGTGAATTGTCATGAAAGACATACTGGAAATAAAACATGTTATCACATTTAATTGCCATTTAAAATGTGTTTAAAATACACTGGACACAATTTAGGTCACCAAGAGGACAGACTTTATAACATACCATGTACAGTTGGTGACTCAGGGGTGACTTCAATAACCACAGCCTCCACGGAGGCCTGAAGCTGCTGTTGGACACTGGGGAGGTCAGTGAATTCGGACACAGATAGAGCATAACTGGGATCGTGGGATACTTTCTGTAATTCTCTGCTGTCAGAGCCTCCACTTCCAATTGCAAAGATCAAGACACCCATCTGTTTGAGAGCAGTAGCAGGTCCGTCGACACTGTCGAAAGATCTTCCGCCACTCAGCAATATTAGGACCTGTGGAACGCCTTCTGGCTGCCTGCTTCCTGCAGAGGTAGTGAAGACATTATCCCTCAAGTATTGGAGAGCTGCTCCAGTGTTGAGGGGTCTTCCTCCTTTGTGCCTCAAACCCTTGACAGCATCAAGGATCTGGCCTTTTGTCATGTACGTGTTCAAATAGAACTGGACAGCTGGATCCCTGCTATACTGAACCACTGAGACACGGTCTTTCTTGTCATCCACACTGAGTGTCTCTATTACTCTTTGGACAAAGTCTCGCATTGCAGGGAAGCCAGTTCTAGTGCCATCAGACCCATCCAGCAAGAACACCACATCCCTTCCTGGTTGCTTTTTGACCACTAGGGAAAATAAGATTTGGGACATTTTGAGATTCAAGTATCAAATTCTTCCCATATGGAAGTAAGATAATGAAAGCAAACCTCCAATGTAAAAGTTATTCTCTTTCTGCTAGCAAAACTATTTTTTCCAGGCTGCATCTGTTCCAAATAGACTTAGCAAATTATATGTGCACTCGCACTAAACAGCATCCTACAAGATCTTAGAAGGTGAAATGTGTCACTTCCTTACCAGTCACTGTCGGTGCCAACGGTGTTGCCCTGACTAGCACTGTGCTCATGACAGAGGACAGCTGATCTTGGACACTAGGGAGGTCGGTGAACTCAGATACTGATAGTGCATAATTAGGCTCATATGATAACTTCTGCAGCTCTCTACTGTCAGAGGTCCTTGTTCCAATACCAATCACAATGACGCCCTGCTGTTTGAGAGCAGAGGCTGGGGCATCAACATTGTCAAAAGACCTTCCACCAGTTAGCAGGATCAACATTTGTGGGACACCTTGCAGATGTCTGCTCCCCGAGGCGTTTGTAAAGACATTGCCTCTGACGTATTGGAGAGCTTCCCCAGTGTTGAGGGGTCTCCCACCTCTGTGTCTAAGCCCTCGGATCGCATCCACAATATCCTCTCTTGTATTGTACGTGTTCAGATAGAAATGGACTTCAGCCTCTCTGCTGAACTGGACCACAGACACACGGTCTTTGTTTTCTCCTATATTGAGTTTTTCTACCACTTTTTCAACAAAATCACGCATGGCAGGGAAGCCATTCCTTGTGCCATCAGAACCATCGATGAGGAATACAATATCCTTTTTGGCAGTGTCGACTGGGAAAAGATAGGAAGAGAAAAAGTAAAAACCTTTGGTCAAAGTTTCCTCACTGGGTACTGATCAACTAGAGGACTGCTTTAGAACAAACTATTTGTCCTAAGCTGTTCTCAGTTATTACAGAAGGTTAACATTGTGTGAATTGTCATGAAAGACATACTGGAAATAAAACATGTTATCACATTTAATTGCCATTTAAAATGTGTTTAAAATACACTGGACACCATTTAGGTCACCAAGAGGACAGACTTTATAACATACCATGTACAGTTGGTGACTCAGGGGTGACTTCAATAACCACAGCCTCCACGGAGGCCTGAAGCTGCTGTTGGACACTGGGGAGGTCAGTGAATTCGGACACAGATAGAGCATAACTGGGATCGTGGGATACTTTCTGTAATTCTCTGCTGTCAGAGCCTCCACTTCCAATTGCAAAGATCAAGACACCCATCTGTTTGAGAGCAGTAGCAGGTCCGTCGACACTGTCGAAAGATCTTCCGCCACTCAGCAATATTAGGACCTGTGGAACGCCTTCTGGCTGCCTGCTTCCTGCAGAGGTAGTGAAGACATTATCCCTCAAGTATTGGAGAGCTGCTCCAGTGTTGAGGGGTCTTCCTCCTTTGTGCCTCAAACCCTTGACAGCATCAAGGATCTGGCCTTTTGTCATGTACGTGTTCAAATAGAACTGGACAGCTGGATCCCTGCTATACTGAACCACTGAGACACGGTCTTTCTTGTCATCCACACTGAGTGTCTCTATTACTCTTTGGACAAAGTCTCGCATTGCAGGGAAGCCAGTTCTAGTGCCATCAGACCCATCCAGCAAGAACACCACATCCCTTCCTGGTTGCTTTTTGACCACTAGGGAAAATAAGATTTGGGACATTTTGAGATTCAAGTATCAAATTCTTCCCATATGGAAGTAAGATAATGAAAGCAAACCTCCAATGTAAAAGTTATTCTCTTTCTGCTAGCAAAACTATTTTTTCCAGACTGCATCTGTCCCAAATAGACTCAGCAAATTATATGTACACTCGCATTAAACAGCATCCTACAAGATCTTAGAAGGTGAAATGTGTCACTTCCTTACCAGTCACTGTCGGTGCCAACGGTGTTGCCCTGACTAGCACTGTGCTCATGACAGAGGACAGCTGATCTTGGACACTAGGGAGGTCGGTGAACTCAGATACTGATAGTGCATAATTAGGCTCATATGATAACTTCTGCAGCTCTCTACTGTCAGAGGTCCTTGTTCCAATACCAATCACAATGACGCCCTGCTGTTTGAGAGCAGAGGCTGGGGCATCAACATTGTCAAAAGACCTTCCACCAGTTAGCAGGATCAACATTTGTGGGACACCTTGCAGATGTCTGCTCCCCGAGGCGTTTGTAAAGACATTGCCTCTGACGTATTGGAGAGCTGCCCCAGTGTTGAGGGGTCTCCCACCTCTGTGTCTAAGCCCTCTGATCGCATCCACAATATCCTCTCTTGTATTGTACGTGTTCAGATAGAAATGGACTTCAGCCTCTCTGCTGAACTGGACCACAGACACACGGTCTTTGTTTTCTCCTATATTGAGTTTTTCTACCACTTTTTCAACAAAATCACGCATGGCAGGGAAGCCATTCCTTGTGCCATCAGAACCATCGATGAGGAATACAATATCCTTTTTGGCAGTGTCGACTGGGAAAAGATAGGAAGAGAAAAAGTAAAAACCTTTGGTCAAAGTTTCCTCACTGGGTACTGATCAACTAGAGGACTGCTTTAGAACAAACTATTTGTCCTAAGCTGTTCTCAGTTATTACAGAAGGTTAACATTGTGTGAATTGTCATGAAAGACATACTGGAAATAAAACATGTTATCACATTTAATTGCCATTTAAAATGTGTTTAAAATACACTGGACACCATTTAGGTCACCAAGAGGACAGACTTTATAACATACCATGTACAGTTGGTGACTCAGGGGTGACTTCAATAACCACAGCCTCCACGGAGGCCTGAAGCTGCTGTTGGACACTGGGGAGGTCAGTGAATTCGGACACAGATAGAGCATAACTGGGATCGTGGGATACTTTCTGTAATTCTCTGCTGTCAGAGCCTCCACTTCCAATTGCAAAGATCAAGACACCCATCTGTTTGAGAGCAGTAGCAGGTCCGTCGACACTGTCGAAAGATCTTCCGCCACTCAGCAATATTAGGACCTGTGGAACGCCTTCTGGCTGCCTGCTTCCTGCAGAGGTAGTGAAGACATTATCCCTCAAGTATTGGAGAGCTGCTCCAGTGTTGAGGGGTCTTCCTCCTTTGTGCCTCAAACCCTTGACAGCATCAAGGATCTGGCCTTTTGTCATGTACGTGTTCAAATAGAACTGGACAGCTGGATCCCTGCTATACTGAACCACTGAGACACGGTCTTTCTTGTCATCCACACTGAGTGTCTCTATTACTCTTTGGACAAAGTCTCGCATTGCAGGGAAGCCAGTTCTAGTGCCATCAGACCCATCCAGCAAGAACACCACATCCCTTCCTGGTTGCTTTTTTACCACTAGGGAAAATAAGATTTGGGACATTTTGAGATTCAAGTATCAAATTCTTCCCATATGGAAGTAAGATAATGAAAGCAAACCTCCGATGTAAAAGTTATTCTCTTTCTGCTAGCAAAACTATTTTTTCCAGGCTGCATCTGTTCCAAATAGACTTAGCAAATTATATGTGCACTCGCACTAAACAGCATCCTACAAGATCTTAGAAGGTGAAATGTGTCACTTCCTTACCAGTCACTGTTGGTGCCAACGGTGTTGCCCTGACTAGCACTGTGCTCATGACAGAGGACAGCTGTTCTTGGACACTAGGGAGGTCAGTGAACTCAGATACTGATAGTGCATAATTAGGCTCATATGATAACTTCTGCAGCTCTCTACTGTCAGAGGTCCTTGTTCCAATACCGATCACAATGACGCCCTGCTGTTTGAGAGCAGAGGCTGGGGCATCAACATTGTCAAAAGACCTTCCACCAGTTAGCAGGATCAACATTTGTGGGACACCTTGCAGATGTCTGCTCCCCGAGGCGTTTGTAAAGACATTTCCTCTGACGTATTGGAGAGCTGCCCCAGTGTTGAGGGGTCTCCCACCTCTGTGTCTAAGCCCTCTGATCGCATCCACAATATCCTCTCTTGTATTGTACGTATTCAGATAGAAATGGACTTCAGCGTCTCTGCTGAACTGGACCACAGACACACGGTCTTTGTTTTCTCCTATATTGAGTTTTTCTACCACTTTTTCAACAAAATCACGCATGGCAGGGAAGCCATTCCTTGTGCCATCAGAACCATCGAGGAGGAATACAATATCCTTTTTGGCAGTGTCGACTGGGAAAAGATAGGAAGAGAAAAAGTAAAAACCTTTGGTCAAAGTTTCCTCACTGGGTACTGATCAACTAGAGGACTGCTTTAGAACAAACTATTTGTCCTAAGCTGTTCTCAGTTATTACAGAAGGTTAACATTGTGTGAATTGTCATGAAAGACATACTGGAAATAAAACATGTTATCACATTTAATTGCCATTTAAAATGTGTTTAAAATACACTGGACATCATTTAGGTCACCAAGAGGACAGACTTTATAACATACCATGTACAGTTGGTGACTCAGGGGTGACTTCAATAACCACAGCCTCCACGGAGGCCTGAAGCTGCTGTTGGACACTGGGGAGGTCAGTGAATTCGGACACAGATAGAGCATAACTGGGATCGTGGGATACTTTCTGTAATTCTCTGCTGTCAGAGCCTCCACTTCCAATTGCAAAGATCAAGACACCCATCTGTTTGAGAGCAGTAGCAGGTCCGTCGACACTGTCGAAAGATCTTCCGCCACTCAGCAATATTAGGACCTGTGGAACGCCTTCTGGCTGCCTGCTTCCTGCAGAGGTAGTGAAGACATTATCCCTCAAGTATTGGAGAGCTGCTCCAGTGTTGAGGGGTCTTCCTCCTTTGTGCCTCAAACCCTTGACAGCATCAAGGATCTGGCCTTTTGTCATGTACGTGTTCAAATAGAACTGGACAGCTGGATCCCTGCTATACTGAACCACTGAGACACGGTCTTTCTTGTCATCCACACTGAGTGTCTCTATTACTCTTTGGACAAAGTCTCGCATTGCAGGGAAGCCAGTTCTAGTGCCATCAGACCCATCCAGCAAGAACACCACATCCCTTCCTGGTTGCTTTTTGACCACTAGGGAAAATAAGATTTGGGACATTTTGAGATTCAAGTATCAAATTCTTCCCATATGGAAGTAAGATAATGAAAGCAAACCTCCAATGTAAAAGTTATTCTCTTTCTGCTAGCAAAACTATTTTTTCCAGGCTGCATCTGTCCCAAATAGACTTAGCAAATTATATGTGCACTCGCATTAAACAGCATCCTACAAGATCTTAGAAGGTGAAATGTGTCACTTCCTTACCAGTCACTGTTGGTGCCAACGGTGTTGCCCTGACTAGCACTGTGCTCATGACAGAGGACAGCTGTTCTTGGACACTAGGGAGGTCAGTGAACTCAGATACTGATAGTGCATAATTAGGCTCATATGATAACTTCTGCAGCTCTCTACTGTCAGAGGTCTTTGTTCCAATACCAATCACAATGACGCCCTGCTGTTTGAGAGCAGAGGCTGGGGCATCAACATTGTCAAAAGACCTTCCACCAGTTAGCAGGATCAACATTTGTGGGACACCTTGCAGATGTCTGCTCCCCAAGGCGTTTGTAAAGACATTTCCTCTGACGTATTGGAGAGCTGCCCCAGTGTTGAGGGGTCTCCCACCTCTGTGTCTAAGCCCTCTGATCGCATCCACAATATCCTCTCTTGTATTGTACGTATTCAGATAGAAATGGACTTCAGCCTCTCTGCTGAACTGGACCACAGACACACGGTCTTTGTTTTCTCCTATATTGAGTTTTTCTACCACTTTTTCAACAAAATCACGCATGGCAGGGAAGCCATTCCTTGTGCCATCAGAACCATCGAGGAGGAATACAATATCCTTTTTGGCAGTGTCGACTGGGAAAAGATAGGAAGAGAAAAAGTAAAAACCTTTGGTCAAAGTTTCCTCACTGGGTACTGATCAACTAGAGGACTGCTTTAGAACAAACTATTTGTCCTAAGCTGTTCTCAGTTATTACAGAAGGTTAACATTGTGTGAATTGTCATGAAAGACATACTGGAAATAAAACATGTTATCACATTTAATTGCCATTTAAAATGTGTTTAAAATACACTGGACATCATTTAGGTCACCAAGAGGACAGACTTTATAACATACCATGTACAGTTGGTGACTCAGGGGTGATTTCAATAACCACAGCCTCCATAGAGGCCTGAAGCTGCTGTTGGACACTGGGGAGGTCAGTGAATTCGGACACAGATAGAGCATAACTGGGATCGTGGGATACTTTCTGTAATTCTTTGCTGTCAGAGCCTCCACTTCCAATTGCAAAGATCAAGACACCCATCTGTTTGAGAGCAGTAGCAGGTCCGTCGACACTGTCGAAAGATCTTCCGCCACTCAGCAATATTAGGACCTGTGGAACGCCTTCTGGCTGCCTGCTTCCTGCAGAGGTAGTGAAGACATTATCCCTCAAGTATTGGAGAGCTGCTCCAGTGTTGAGGGGTCTTCCTCCTTTGTGCCTCAAACCCTTGACAGCATCAAGGATCTGGCCTTTTGTCATGTACGTGTTCAAATAGGACTGGACAGCTGGATCCCTGCTATACTGAACCACTGAGACACGGTCTTTCTTGTCATCCACACTGAGTGTCTCTATTACTCTTTGGACAAAGTCTCGCATTGCAGGGAAGCCAGTTCTAGTGCCATCAGACCCATCCAGCAAGAACACCACATCCCTTCCTGGTTGCTTTTTGACCACTAGGGAAAATAAGATTTGGGACATTTTGAGATTCAAGTATCAAATTCTTCCCATATAGAAGTAAGATAATGAAAGCAAACCTCCAATGTAAAAGTTATTCTCTTTCTGCTAGCAAAACTATTTTTTCCAGGCTGCATCTGTCCCAAATAGACTTAGCAAATTATATGTGCACTCGCATTAAACAGCATCCTACAAGATCTTAGAAGGTGAAATGTGTCACTTCCTTACCAGTCACTGTCGGTGCC